>NW_026867639.1:0-127500 GCF_020745735.1 Hemiscyllium ocellatum
TTCTGCAATGCAATTCTGCTGTCTATCGCCCAATTCATACTGAGACCCATTGACCCGTACCCCGTGATCTACTCTGGTTTCTGATGTTGGTAGCACTTCCATTTTCATATTCTCATTCCTCTGAGCGTTTGTTTATTGTGTCATACGTCTTACTTGTCATTTTTGTCAAAACTCCAAAAACATATTCCGTGAGGTAGCGCCATGGCTCAGTGTTGAGTGCTGCTGCCTCACAGCGTTATGGACCCAGGTTCGATTCCATCCTCCAGCGATCGTCTTTGTGGGACTTGTGCATTCTCCCTGTGGGATTCTTCTGAGTGCTTTGGTTCCCTCCCACAAACCAAAAATTTCCTGTTTAGGTGCACTAGTCAGGGGTAAATATAGGATAAGAAAATGGGTGTGCTTGGTTACTCTTCAGAGGATCGGTGTGGATTTGTTGGGCTGAAGGGCCTGTTTTCCATACTGTTGCGATTCTAATTCTAACATTCATCTGAACGTTTTCCCTTGCAGTTGTGCCATTTTCGGTGTTTAAATTGAATGTGTTTCACTCTGTTCTCTCCATGGCTTCTTATATGGACTCTGTTGTGTAAATGATTCCAGTCTTATGTAGTTTCAGAACCAAGATATTTGTGCATCTTTTGTTATTTTTCACTTCCCAGTGTACGGCAATCCAACTGGATCAGGACATTTGAGCAGCTTTGACATATACCTTTGAACATGTTCAAAACCAGAAATGTCTGGAGAAACTCAGCAGGTCTGTCAGCATCTGTGGAAACAGAGAAACAGAGATAATGTTTCAAGTCCAGCGTGTCCCTTGTTCAGAACTGGAAAGGGCTGCTTACTGCCTTGGCAAAAGTGGACGAAGGATGATAGTAAACAGAGCATGTGGAGACGCAATGGCACAGAGGGATGGGCTTTTATTTTTGGTGAAAGAGAAACAGATATAAAGTCGGTGTAAATTAAAGTGTGGATGGCAGAAATGGATTGTCTCTATTGAGTGCAGGATAAAAAAAGACACAGATGAGATCATTGGGAGGCCAGGAAGTAGAACATATGAAAAATGGAGAACAGCCATAATAGAGTCAGGCTGTGAATTTGGAATTGTGTATTGATTCCTGCAGGCTGTGACACATCAAAGTGTAAAGTGAGGTGTTACTTCAGCTTGGGTAGTGCTTCACTGGAACATTGGCAGCAGCTCAGCAGCCCAGGACCCAATGTTAGGATGAGCGCAAGTCGGTTATGAAATGAGAAGCAATGCGAGTAGTCAGGGTTATTCCTACAGACAGAGTGAAAGTGGTCCTCGAACCAGTCTCTGTTTGGTCTCCCCAGTGTACAGGAGACAGCATTTTGAGCAGCAATGACAGGAGACCGGATTGAAAGAGTAAAAGTGAAATGCTACTTCACCAGGAAGGTATGTTTGAGGTCTTGGACAGTGAGGGGGGAAAGGTGAATGAGCAAGTGTTGCAGCTTCTGTAATTGCATGGGAAGGTGTCATGGGGGTGTGGGGAAGTGTTCGGGATGATGGACGGTGTCACAGAAGAAATGATTCCTATGAAATGTTGTCAGTGGTCGCGAGGGAAAGATGTGTTTGATGGTGCTGTCCCATTGGAGATGGTGGAAGTGGCGGAATATGATTCAGTGAATGTGGATTCCAGTACAATAGAAGTGAGGACGAGGGGAGGTCTATCATTGTTCTGGGAAGGAGGGGACAGAGTGAGGCAGAAGCGTGGGAGATGGGATAGTCACAGCTGAAGGCCCTGTCAACCGGAATTAGCGGATTTCTGATTTGAAGGAAAAGGAAGTCACGTCACAGGGAGTTCACTGGAATGTGGCATCATCAAACAGAAACAACAGAGATGGAGAAACTGGGAGAATGGAATCAGCCTCCGCTGATCATGTGTACAGCTACATGCAGAAGTCCCCCTGAATGATTGAAAAGAACCAGACATCTACATTGAGGCATTCTGTCTCACATCTGATCTGAAGCGGGATGTGCAAGTAGACCCAGAGGAAGGTCAGTGGGTATACCTGGGCAGACATTCAAGCAAATATCCAATAATGCTCAAAAATTGTTGTTTCTGTTCAAATAAAAGGACTCGATTAGAAGATGTACCACCCATGGTTGACAAGGATACTATGATGAGCTTTAGTGTAGTGCCAGATTTAGGATGTTTATTTCAGGGATCATAAGCAGATCCTGGGCATGACTTTCAGCTGTGCTTCCTGAATTCCCCCCAGAAACCCCTGCCATTGCTGTTCCATCCTCTTCCTGCTCCTCTCCCCTTCCTGATTTCAGGTTCTCCATCTCCAATTACAGAGCACATTCTCTCACATGATGGTCCCTCCCCACTTCACCTGAAGCTCTTTGATGCAGTCTACCTTCCCTGCACTAGCATTCATCTGCGTTTTGTGCTGCCGCCTTGCCTCTGGTCTGAGTGTGGCTCTGCCTCTTCATTCATGCTGTTTTAGACCTCCCACTCACATCTCATTCTGGAAAGTTTCATTCTTGGAGTAAACCGTATTGAAAACACCTCTCTCCCTTTGCACTGAATTCACATTGTGATCCTAAATCCAACAAGTACACTCAGCCTTCATCTCACTCTGCTAAAGGTGCATGCTGACCGTATGGTACAAGAATCCCTTTTTATTTACATAGAACTGGCCAGCGATACGTTTTCCCTGTAGAGATCATCATCCCCTTTGAACAAAGGAATTTGTTTGCTTGACGTCTTACGAGCACTAGTAAGAGTTGCAAGCTGCCTTCTTATTGTAACATGGAGAAAAACAAATCACAGTATGAAGTTTGGGCTGAGTGTTGTTTACCTGTCATTTTTAATACTGTTATAAATTTGAAGTGCTTATCTTTAAATGTTTGCTCTTGAAGCTAGAGTGTTGAGAGGTGACATTCTAGAAGTTTTAATATCAAGGGAGGAATGGATAGGGTGAATAGCCAAGGTCTTTTTGAGAGGATAGGAGAGTCCAGACATAGATGACGTAGCTTTAAGGTTAAAAGGAGGAAATTTAAAAGGGACAAATGGACAACGGTTTCTCACAGAGGGTAATTTGCTTGTGGAATGAGCTTCCAGAGGAAGATGCAAGTACAGCTACAACACTTCAAAGACATTTGGACAAACATATGAATGGGAACCGTTCAGTAGCATATGGGCCAAATGCAAGCAGATGGGACGTGTTTAGTTTGGAAAACCTGGTCAGCATGGACAAGTTGGACCGAAGGGTCTGTTTGTGCGCGATATGACTGTATGAATCTAGAAAGTGAGGGAAAAGGGAGAAAAGATATGATGTAAGCATACTGGCAAGAAATATAATAGCAAGCAGCGCAAACTCTTCTGTGTATATGAAGAAAGTTCAAGATGAATGTATGCCCTTTGGTAGAAATGAAGTCAGGAAAATATATTGAGGACGTTTGGAGGGTATGCCAAGAGAGAACAGACAGATAATTTACACCAGAATTTTATATCATTCCTCACATTAGAAGGCACTGTAAGTATTTCAATTATATAATCAAAATAGCAATAGGAGGGAAGTTCTTGAACTGCCTCTAATAAAAGGAACAAGGCTTTTTAATAAACAGATAAGAGTAAGGGTACGCAGGTCAGCAGTAATTCACAGTTGGTTTTAAAAGCAGCGATTATAGAGTGACTGGTGTTACTGTGAGAAATATTTCATGACTCTTTGGATTGCAGGAATGTTCCAGTGAAATTAGAGACCCTACAATGTGGCGCCTGTTTTGAAGAAAACAGCGAGACTGAAAGCAGTAACCATTTAGCCTCAAAATTATTGTTGGGAACCTACTAGAGTCTATTATTAAGGAAGGAATTGCAGGGCGTTTAGAAAAGCTTCACTCAAAGTCAACATAGTTTCGTGAAAGGCGACCTATATTTTGCCTGTTAAATCATGCAAAGTTTTTTTTTCTGGAGATCCCTGAGAATGTAACAAGTGGACATGATAAAGGGGATCTGGTAGACACGAAGCTTTCTCGAGATTTTTCATAAGGTTTCACGAAATTAAACTTGTTACACAAGACAGAAGCTCATAAATTGACAGCTAATGTATTAGCACGGGATGACGGTTGGTTAACAAATAGAAATCGGACTGTCAGGGCTAATGGATATTCCTGATGAAGTATATCTGCTGGAGTATCACAAATATTAGTCCGATGACAAGATTTAGTTACAATCTATACTGAAAGCCGGAGCTGAGGGCAATATATATCCGAGTTTGAGGATTACACTGAGAACCAAAAGGCAGGTTATTATTTAATGGAGAGGACACTCACAAAAGGAAAAGTGCAAAGAGATGGGATTGTTTTGGTGTCTGAAACATAACATCAGCATGCTGATGCAGCAAGTAACTAGGTTGGTTCATGAGGCGGGTTCCTGGAATGAAAAGGTTGAATTATTGAGTACATCTAAAATGTTGAGGCGTTTATTCATTGTGGTTGAAATAAATGTGGATGATATTACTGAAATGGACAAGATGCAGAGGGGGCTTGACAAGGTAGATTTCGAGGATGTGGATCCATTCCAGGGCAGAGAGTCGAACTCAGGGTTTTAGGTACAGAATAAGGGATATCGATTTCAAACTGAAATGCAAAGAAACGGCTTCTTTCAGAAGGTAGTGAATGTCTGGAATTCCCTAACCCAGAGGTTGTGGAGACTGGGTCACTGAATGTATTTACAGACTGGCTGGATTGGGTTTTGACATATCAGCGAATTGAGGGATACAAGGGGTTAGCAGGAAAGTGGAGTTGAGCCCTGAAGTAGATCAGCCATGTTCTTATTAAATGACAGTGCAGGCTTGAGGGGCCGAATAGCCTGCTCCTGTTTCTATTTCTTACATTCTTACGTTATTCTTCAGGAAAATAATTGGTTATTTTCCTGAAAATGGTGTTATACAATGTTGCATTAAGGGAGAGCAGAGGATTTCGTTGAGCTAACGCTGGATGCGGGTACAGGGCTGTATTCACAGCGAAATTGGATGTGTAACATGACCCACATCTGGAGCAGAAGTTACAGAGACGGGAAGCCTGAAAAAAGGGATTGGGGTGAGGGTCAATTCCTGGCTCATCCTGGATTTTCCAATTACATTTCCCAAACTACATCTAACCATCAGGGTGGCCTCAATCTGCCCCTGTGTAGCAGGTCCGAAGGACTGAATGGAACATCAGAACATAGTGCTGAGGGACACGAGTGGGACATTCGGCCCTTTGACACTACTCCACCAGTTAATAAGATCCTGGCTCATCTGATTGTGGTCCCAGCTGCACTTTGCTCTCCATGCACCTTTATCCCTGATTCACCTGTCTATGGAAAATCAGATGAAGCTAGCCTCGATATAATATAAATATTCAGCCATCCCAAACTTCTGGGAAGGAGAATTCCTACGTGAATAAATTCCCACTTTGTGAATTTCTCTTCACTCCTGTTCTGACTGCGGTTGGAGGGTGACACTGTTTCCTTTTCTAGACCCACTCCTTCACTACTCACATCACATTTTAAATGTGACCAGGTTGGTGATATGGCCGATGATAAAAGTCTTAGACTGGGTCAGGTTCAGTGATAAGAACAAGTCAAGCAGATGTCTTTAGTCAGACGCAAGTAACTAATATAACTAACGGAGGAGCATGGTGGATCTGTGTTTCGTACTGCTGCCTCACATCACCAAGGAGCTTGGTTCAATTCCAACCTCGGGGGTCCTGTATGTGGAGTTTGAACATTCTCCCCGTGTCTGTATGGGTTTCCTCCCAGTGTTTCAGTTTCCTCCCACAGTCCAAAAATGTGCAGCCTAGAGTGGATTGGCCATGCTAATTTGCCCATAGTGCCCAGGGATGTGAGTTAGCCATGCAAAATGCAGGGTTACATGGATAGGATGGGGGGCAGGTCTGGCTGGGATGCTGTTCGCTGGGTCAGTGTGGATTTGATTGAGGTTCTATAACTATATCAAGACGTTTGGACTATACAAATACCCGGTGGATATCTACCTGATACACGCTGCTGAAGGTCTTGTATGTTTCATAAGATCACCTCTTTTTCTATGAGTAACCATAATATAAGGCCTTCATCCCTGGAAACATGAACTGAAACATCTATGAACTGCTTCCAATGTAATTATATCCACTCTCGATGAAGTAGACAAAACAATAACCTCACACCCCAGGTGAGGATTTTTTTGTTTTCTCAGTGCTATTTGTTTTTGGAACTCTCTTCCCCGCAGACCGTTGGAGGCAGAGATATTGAATATTTTTGAGGCACAGACAGAAGGTTCATAAGTAACAACAGAGTCAAGGATTATCAAGGAATGGGCAGGGATGTGCAGCATGGTGAAATGTTGACAGTGGTACAAAACGACACTGCTTCAGACCATCCGGCAGAGCGAAGTGGTAATCTAGAAAACATTTTAAAATGCTAACAGTGATAGAACAGAGTTCCAAGGACCATAGAGCTGCTCTGTCATTAGTGAGAGACACTTGTGGTCGTTTAAGCTGAGGGTCATCAGCCTCGGGTGATGGGCTGTGGGTGAGAGAACGTCCCCATCAGGTAACCTCTGCCAGTGTGGTGAATTGAACCGGTGCTGTTGGCCTCCATCTTCATTGCAAACCAGCCGCCCAGCCAACTGAGTGGGAGACAGTGTACCTGATGCAGACAGAAAGAGTCACAGGCAAAGGGCAAGAGAAACTTTCGTAACAAGTAAAACGGTACAATTCAGAAAAACGGTCATAATGACGACTGAGGGTAAAAACGTTCTCTGCTAGAAATTGTATTTTATGATGAGACAAGTATTTCAAAACCATCTTTGACTGTGTACGATAAGGTGAGACAAATGAAATAACCAGAATTACTAATTGTGATTGGATATCGATAACCATAAAATGAGTGTAGACTTCTGATTGCTCTGTGTAAAATGTGCTTACCATTACGTAGATGGAGAATGCGGATGATATATATTGTTGGGAGAATGTGTCCCCTTGGGAAATGCCCTCGAGTAGGCGCTTGAAGAAAACCGGGGTAAAAGTGCCTGAATGCTGTCTGCTCAGTGACAGGAACCCAGGGGGTTGAATGACTGAAAGTTCATGTAACATGGAACTTCTTAAATGCTACAATACATTTGAAGGGCTGAATGGCCTCGTGGTGGATTTGAATTGCATGCGATTTTAAAACTGTACAACTTTGTGTCTTCCCCTATTGTGTTACATCCTGGGACATTGATATTTTTCTGAAAATGGGAATTATTTGGAACACTGACTTGAACATTCCAAAATCAGCATTCTTCAGAATATTCTATTAACACATGGGAGTATTGGGAAGACGAGAGAGAGAGAGAGAGAGAGAGAGAGAGAGAGAGAGAGACAAGGCTTTGCATGCAGTAGTGAGAGTTGTGGACCATGAATCGTGTTCGGGTGTCGGTGCTATAACTGATATACATTAAGTGTGAAGGAGCAGGGAGAATACGGTGCCCTTATCCTGACAGAGTGGGGAAGGTTATTGAATCTTGTCCTATATTGCTGAACATTTCTTCAGACAGCAGATACTGCACTGAGCTGGTTGGTCAGCTCAGGCCATGCTTGGTGGGTCTTGTGGTGTGGCTCCCGCTGGGAAAAAAAATATACTCGCACTTCCACCAGGACCTCCATGCCCCGGTGAACAAACCGCTGTGTAATTGACCCATATCTGCCATGTCAGGGTAAACTGTGCAGGGCAGCTCCAAATGGAGAGAGCTCAATTGTGTGCCCATTAGCTTTTAAAGTTGGCACCAGTGCCAGGGATAACGGACTATCGGGGTACCCGGACGGTGGTGAGGAACTCAAGCCATAATCGGTGAGATCGGGCTGGCATTGAATGACAGGGACACCATGGGGTGACTGGGTAGTTAATGAGGTAAGTTCAATATGATAGTACCAGGAAACTAGCTCAGCCTCTTGCAGACAACCCATCTGTCACATTGATTGAAAATCACACAAAGATAAATTATTGTTATATTCAGCCCAATGAGTCATGGACTCTGCTGTGCCCACTTTCAGTTACAGGGCTGCAGAAAAAAATGCTCATTCATAACTGTCCATCATCTTAATTCACACCAATATCCAGTTCACCCATCAATCCTGGGAATACTGGCTCATGTTGCAGGGTACTGTCGAAATAACTTCATATCAGCATGCTGAAACGTGTGATCCTCAATGAAATATTCTCTCAATCCCCCTCTCTCTTTTTCCCAAAATTCTTTTGTTTGTTGTTTTTTAAACTGATTTCCCCACCATCTCTCTCTGGCAGTGATTTTCATACCCACAGCACCCGTTGTCATGACACAATGGAGATATGGAGCTGTAAATGGATGGGAGCTTCACATCCTTTCACTTCCAGTACGGTCTGCAAGTTTCCCCACGCTGGTCAGTGATCTAACACAGTGTTACTGAACAATGCACTGGGGTGCTGTGCACAGCTCTACATGTTGGGAGGGTAACTGCTCCCGGTTTACAGACCAATTCACTGCTTGTCACTGTACAGCTATCCATACTGAACAGAAACCTGCTTATAAAGCAAGACACTGGTGTGGGATGCATATCATCCAATGCTGGACAGACCGTTTCATCTGGGTTACTGAATCAATGCCCCAGTGTGCCTGTGCTGGTCCCCATGTTGGACAGATAGCCAGTGGCCTGGTGAGACATACGCAGTATTCCATCCTGAACAGATTGCTATGTTGAACTGAGCCTGGTCTGCACAGTGCTCCGGGCTGAGCAGGTATCTCATCTAGGTTTATACGTGTCTGGGCTGGATCTGTGAAGTGGATTGAGTATCTGGTATAATTCCTTATCAAGCTATCACTCCTCCAGCTCGGCGCAGTCTGCTGTTAAACCCTGTATTTCTGCAACATGTTATCCATTAATCCATTAACCCATTAAAACATGAATATCTGTCCTTCTTGCGATGCACATGAGCAGACGTACCTGAAAATATATGATGAGGGTCGTGTCAACTGGGAAGTTTTCTTATTTTAAAGGAAAGTATGAGGTGCTCTGTTTCAGATGCAAATCGCTTGGTCAAAATAGTCAACATTCATCAAAATACAATACATTCAAACACTGTCGATAAAATACAACAAAAACAAGAGCAACTTGTAATAACTTAATTCTATTGGAAAACATAACAGAATAATAGATTATTTAACCACTATACATTAACTACTCCAAAATGGCAACATCCTATAAACACCCGCTTTTCACAAAACAAATTCAGGAAACAGATTGTCTCACATGCATTTCTCCAACCAATAGGAACGAACATCAAAAGACAATTCTGAGACAAATCTCAGAGAGAGAGTGCAGCAGCCGGGAGAGATTTCCTGCCTTCCAACCCTGCTGAGACCCCACCAATAACTGGAAAATGGTAAAACTAAGATTCCTGCTTCCTGGAGTGAGAGCTTGGCCATCACTCCACAGGACCAGGCTGCAGCTTCAAGGACCACAAGGAATGGATTGTACTTACGCTGTCTATGGCACTGCAGGAGCCTCTCAAAAATGCCTAACCCCTCCGAAACCGTTAAATGATGGTAAGATGAATGTCAAAGTTAAACATAAATAAACAAAACGGAAGCATGCCGCAGGCCTGGTGATCAGTCACAGACGGTCTCGGGAACCCAGTAATTCCTATCTTGCCAAAACACAGTAGAGTCATTGAGCTTGTGAAGAGAAAGCATCATCTCACTCCGTCACCTCGAACTTTATAACTGGAGATGTGCCATTCACCCAATAGTCAGCGATGTCAATACCCCACCCAGACTAAGTATTATTGTGAACTATACAGGATGCAGTGAAGTGGGTTAACTGGAGCTGTTTGTTCAGTGACTATGATTGATATCAGTCTCCATGGACCCTATCTGTGTCACTGGAGAGTTTCCCTCTTCCAAAATTAAGGGGCTTCTTTGAACCTGTTGCCCCGTAGTATCAGGGGTAGCGTGATCCTCAACACGATAGGGATCAATAGCTCCAGAGAGAAGGAGAGGAAGTGAATCAGAGCAATAGACTGAAATGTTCCAGCAATGGATCCGAATCTGAGAATATTACATTAGAATATCACTACAATGAACAGGAGTTTGGGTCTTTACTGGCTTTCTCAGGATTGGCCATCGTTAGAGTTGCGGATCGAAGCCGTACTGAGGATTATTCAAGCCGGTTACTACCCCCTCCTCGCTATTATTGGTGCTCCTGGAAAGTCTATCCCTATCAATTCTATAAACTATGGTGAAAATCATTGCTAATTTTGTTATTTATATTTTGCAAAGACGTAGAGTATTTTATTCAGTTTCAGTCACAAACTCCACTTCCTTTAAATTAATTTCAGACTCTTCACTCATAAAAATCGTAGAAGGAACATGACTGTTCACAACCTCAACCTGACTTTTGCCGTAAACTGTTTTATGTCTCGATATTCTTTCCGTCATCGAATCTGCCCACACCCAACTCGATAATATCCCTAGTCCCAACCTCTACCTCAATGCTGTTGCTGAATTAAACATCATCTAGCCCTTTGTTAACTTCAGAATTTATGGCTCCCGTTGTATTCTGACCTCTTTACCAGTGACAAATATTTTGACCACAAACTTGTTGCCGTCACTACAGGTACCCCACAACCGGTACTCGTATGAGATTCATAATGTCACTGCACGTGTAATTCAGAGGCAATGAGTATAATGGCTTTGTTTGAAATCCTACCACAGCCGATGACTGAACATAAAGTCGAATGACAAAATTTGAATGAAATTTCACTGATGGAAAAAATAAACAATCGGGATTTCTTTTAATATTTCACTGATAGCCTTTGGTCAAAAAACCTAACATTATTGCCCGGTCTGGATTAAGGACGACTTCAGTTCCACAATAAAATGGTTGGCTCCATGTTGTCTTGACAAATGGCCTCACAGCCAAGGGGAATTAGGATGGACAACACATGCTGCCTTTGCCAATGATGCTGACATACCATGAAACAACAACATTAAAGGTGAAATATACCAAGGAACTGTGGATAATCGAGATCTGAAATAAAATTATCCAGTGTCCAGAGAGAGAGAGAGAGAGAAAGGAAAAGAAAACAAAAGGATTGCTGATGATGGACTGGAAGGAAAATAGAATGACAAGTTATTCTAACATTCATGACTTTCCAATATTCCCGAATATCATGTCCATTTAGGTATGTCCCTGATTAAAGTAAGTTATGTTCCCTCCGTCTCTCTTCTCTGACTGTGATGACCTATTCCATTGGCAGTACTGGTGCTGCACTTACAGTTGCTGAGATACAGAAGAAGGAAATGTTACAGAGTCAGCTGCTTCTTTGGAGAGAGGAACTGTTACTGTGGGGCTTTACAGAGATGCTATGGCTTTCTCAGCCAGGAAGAGAAAATGAGGAGAGGGAGGCATTTTCAACACTGAATGGGTGCACCATGTGCGTGGGGCATTGACTTGCTGCTGTCATTAGAAAGTCAGTGGAGTTTCTGTGGATGGTGTTTTCAGGTTTTTTTTGTCAGCTGCTGAGTTCATTCAGGGAGACCCGAGGGTCTGGTGATCGCAATCTGGACACTGCATTTACAGCGTGTCTGGGTCCATGGTAAACAAATGGAGCGAAGACAACATAGAAGGGAAGCTCTGTAAACAAGGAGGAGCAAAGCACTGCACTTTCCTTCCTGGGATTTCCAGGAACATTTGCCTAAGCTGGACCCATTCAGCTGTAAAGTGTGAAACCAGCTTGTTTCAAACGTGATGTGCTCACTGAACTGTATCCTTCCTTCAGTATAACCTGTAGCCTCAGACCAGGGACAGGGCTGTGCTGACTCTCACTATGAATTTACCTGTTTTAATTCTGGAACTTTCCAGGAAGGAATGGGTAATGTATCCACCATCTCTGAAGTGTAGTCCTCCGATGTATAACGAGCTGACAGAAGCCACCTGCCTGCTGAGAGGAATGCATTGTTTCCATCTCGAAAGGTGAAGGTACAGAAACCAACTTCCAGAAATACGAGAGAGAAGGTGGACTCGTGAAAATGAGGAAATGCAGGAAATTAGAATTAATGCAGGTTATCCTTTTGGAAATCTAATTGAACTGAAGTTTCATAAGTTGCTGCATCTGATGAGTTACTTCCCAAAGTCTTGAAGAGATGAAAACAGAACTATTGAAAAAAATATTGATTATTGTTCAAGGCTGGATAGATTCTGGAAAGGATCCTGCAGCCTGGAAAGCAGCAATTGGAAACTTAAATATTTAAAACAGGACGGAGAGGGATAACATAAAACTAAATAGCTTGATGCTAGCTGTGAGAAAAAAAATCATTGGAACCTTTTATAAGGAATGTGACAACTAGACACTTGGAAAATAATGTTATGATTTGGTAAAGATTCGGGAAAGGGAAATGATCGTTGATAAACTTTTTTGTGGAGATTGTGCATTGTGCCATCGACAATTAAGAATCAATGAGAGTGGACTATTTGAGCATTTAGAAGACGCTTGACCTGAGTGAATACAAGTGAGTGGGGAATGTGAGAATCCATGGGTATGTAGGGATGGAATATATACCATATGGATTAAAAATTGGTAATTGAGATACGAGAAGAATACTTTTTTTTTTCTGTGGACTGAAGGATTGATGGGCGGCAGCAGGATCAGTCTTTGGGCAATAGCTGCTCACAAGGTATAAAGATGATTCAGATGGGAACAACAAATACCATCACGTACACTTATTAAATGATGAGAGGTTGGGAAGTGCTATTGTTGAAAAGGACCTGGATGTCCTTGGCCATAATTTGCAAACAGAATTCTTATGGGGCAGGAAGTAAGTGATATGTGGCTCTTCATGCAAAATGATTGAAGCACCAGAGTTAGAGCATATTTTCCATTGGTCGTGTTTTGTTGAGAAAGTATTTGTTCGGTCTGCTTTATAGATAATGATCTCTTTATCACCGAGACAGCGCAAAGGAGTTTTGCCAGACTAAACCCTGCCATGACGGAACCATGAGGAGTGAGTGCAGTGACTATGTGTTTAATCTGTAGAGCTCTGAGAAAATAAGAAGCTGAAACTTGATGATTATAGACGGACATTCATTATGTCCCAAACAGCTGAATAGTATGAAAAATCCATACTTTTCATTGGATGATTGATTTCCGATAGTTTGCATGTATCTGCAGAGCCCCATGTCGATTGACAGAGAGCTGCAGGCTCTGAATGAACTCGGGACACTTGAATGTACAGTTCGTGTTTGATACTGCATTGAATGTCACTTTGTGCACCATCCTGTCAGCAAATACTATAACTTCATTTTGAAAGAGGTAGTCATTCCCCACCAGCCTCTGACCTCCATGGATACCATGGAGATTGAAAACAATAATTTGGAAAATACTTTAAAAAGTTTGGCTTCATTTCGAATGCCAGAAAACCATGTTGAAGTAATACTCATGTACTATGAGTAATTAAGCCATGTGGATCAATGTGGAGCAGTCTATCTGTGCAGCCCCTGTTCCTTTTATTTGCAATGTTAAAACATCTCTGACCCATTCCTGTTCCTGTGTTAGTGGCTTTGGAAGCTGAATGACCTCTTCCTGTTCCTTTTTAATGACACCGGGAGTGAAATGGTCTCTTTCGGATCCTGTGTAATGGGTGTGGGAGTGAGCAGATTCCTTCTCTTCCTGTTTTATCAGCAGGAGGGACTGAATGGGCTAACCCTCTTTTTGCCCAGTAGTTTTGAAGGGCTGAATGGCTTCTCCATATTCTTGTGAAACCAGATTGAAGTATTGAATGTGCTCCTCGTTTTACTGTGGAAATGTACAGTGCTGTAACATGAATGTTACCCAGACTTTAACAGCACAATCTTGAATGTTGTCCAGGTCTAGTTGCACAAGGACACAGACTGCTTCAAGAGCTGAAGAGGGGCAACTTGTTCAGAACATTATGTAAACTTCAGTGAATATCCCCACTTCTGCTAAGTTTTGACTCAATGGGCTGAAAGGCCTCCTTCCAAACTGCAGGAATTCCCCGCTGACAAACAGAAGATGCCTGGGCTGAGGGAGCTACCTTGAGGATCTCGTGCAGAGATGCCCCACGGACGAGATAATTGATGCCCACCAATGGCAATCATCTTCCCTTGTGCCGTGAATGACTGCAAACAGTGTAGAGGTCACAATCGATTCTCATTAAGTGTGATTTTCCTCAGGCTCCTTGATCTCATCCTCAGGCAAATACTGCCTTGAGTTCAGGGCCAGTCTCTCTTACCTAAGCCCCTGTGTTCCCTCTTTTGCTCATATCAATAGGTCATGGTGTAGAAGCAGAGAATGTTTGCTTCAACCAGAGAGTAGTGAATGTCAGAAATTCTCTTACACAGAGTTAGGGGAGCTAGATCACTGAAAGGGACCAGTGGTGTTCTGCAGGGAGCGGCTCTGGGACCCCTACCCTTTGGTATTTCTATAAATGACTTGAATGGGGGTGTGGAATACTGGGTTAGTAAGTTTGCCAATGACACAAAGGTTGTTGTAGTGGTACAGAATGTGGAAGGCTTTTGTAGGTTGCAACGGGACATTGACAGGATGCAGAGCTGGGCTGAAAAGTGGCAGATGGATTTCAAACTGCAAAAGTGTGAAGTGAATTACTTTGCAAGCTCGAATGTGAATTCAGAATACATGGTTAAAGACAGGATTCTTGGCAGTGTGAAGGAAAAGAGCGACCTTGAAGTCCGTGTCCACAGATCCCTCAAATATGCTCCCCAAGTGCTGAAGCTGTGTAGAGCTCTGGATAGACCACACTTGGAATATTGTGTTCAGTTCTGGTCAACCCATTATAGGAAGGATGTAGAAGCTTTAGACTGGAAATTTACCAAGATGTTGCCTGGACTGGAGGACAAGTTTTATGAAGAAAGCTTGAGGGAGTAAGGGCTTTTCGCTTTGGAGGAAAGAAAGATGACAGGTGACTTGATAGAGGTGTGCAAGGTGATGAGAGGCATAGACAGAGTGAATAGCTAGCGACTGTTTCCTAGCTCAGAGATATATATCACAAGGGGTCATAATGATAAGGTAATTGGAGGAAGGTGTGGGGAGATATCAGAGATAGATTCTTTAGACAGAGAGTGGTGGGTGTGTGGAATGCACTGTCAGCAGTGGAAGTAGAGGTAATTACGTGAGGGAAACTTAAGAGAATCTTGGATAGGCATATGGAAGAACGTGAACGGAAGCATGTAGGATAGTCTGATCATAGATTAGGATAAACGGGTGGTATTACATCGAGGGCCGAAGGGCCTGTACTGTGCTCTACTGTTCCTTGTTCTGTGTTCTATGGAAGTGCTCATCGAGGTTGGAGATGAATTTTGATGTGTCAGAGAGGTGAGGGCTATGAAGCCATGATCTTAGTGAAAGGCAAGGCAGACTTGGGAGGTGAACGACCTGCCTTTATTTCTGATATTCTCACATCCTGTTATTGGAAAATTTGATTAGATTAGGCAAGATTAGATGAGATTAGAATAGATTAGATTAGATTACTTACTGAAGGACTGTTATGGAATGTTGCAGTCAAGGAGCCCAGAGGACTTCGTGAGCCACCTCTGCGTGCGGTATGGGGGCTGTATTCACAGTGAATCTGGGTCTACCAACAAATGAAGCACAAGTTTCCGAGAGGGGAAGCTCTGTAAAGAGAAATGACGGACCGCTTGCATATCCAGCCTGGGTTTTCCAATTAGATTTTCCAAATCTCCCAAACCGTGTGTGACAGTCATGAGGGAGTGAATGTTCTCCTCTGTTTCTGTGCACCAGGTGATAGCAGTAAGTGGCCTCCAACTGCTCAGATACAGCAGGTTTGAGGGTCTGAATGGAACACAGAAACAAGGGACTGACGAGTTGGAGTGGGTCCTGAGATATTTTGAACCTTCTCCACCTGGCACTAAGACTGTGGCTGATCAGGTTTGGTTTCAGCCCCACTTTCTTGTCTGTATCCCATTATCCATGACACAGTCTCTGTGAAATCTTTAACTAACTCAGCTGTGAATACTTGCAATCAGAGAGGCACCACAAACATCTGGGGAAGAGAATTCCCATTCAAAAGCCCTTTTAGCATTTTTCCTCATCCCTGCGATAGAATAAGACAGTCATACAGCATGGAAACACATCCTTTTGTCCAAATTCTCCATGATGATCAGGCATCCTAACCTGACCTAGTCCCACTGGCCAGCATTTGGCCCATATCCCTCTGAACCATTCCTATTTATGTCTCTATCCAGATATATTTTAAACATGTAATTGTACCCGCTTTCACCACTTCCTCTGACAGCACTTTCCGTGCACCCACCAGACTCTGCATGAAAAAAGTTTTCCCTCAGGTCCCGTTTAAATCTTTCCCCTATCATCATCAACCTGTGCCGTCTAATTCTGGAAGTCCCTACACTGGGAAAAAAAGATGTTGGCCATTGAGACTATAAATGGTCCTCAGGATTTTATAAACCTCTGTCAAGTCACTGTTCAGCCTCCAACAGTCCAGGGGGAATAACCTCAATTTATTCATCCTGTCCTGCACCTCAATTCCTCAGGTTCCAGAAAATCCTTGTAAATCTTTTCTGCATCCTCTCAAGCTTAGCAACATCCATCCTTTCGCAGTGCCAAATGAATTGTACGCAGTATTCTTAAAGTGGCCTCACCAACGTCCTGTAGAAGTGTAATATGCTACCCCATCTCCTACACTCAATGTTCTGACTGAACATTAATACTCTGTCTATCTGCTACTCCACTTTCAAGGAACTATGAAACTGCATCCGTAGGTCTCTTTGTTCAAAAACATTTATACTACCCTGCTTTAATTTACCAAAATTCAAAACCTCACAAATGTCTGCATTAAATTCTATCTGCCAGTCCTTGGCCCTTTGTTTGTCAAGGGTGCCGTTGTACTCTGAAATAATCACTGTCCATTGCCCCACTTTTTTATGTTACCTGTAAACCTACTAACCATGCCTCCGATAATCAAATACAAGTTGTTTATATACATGGTGAAAAGCACTGAGTTTAGCACTGATTCTTTCAGCACAACCCGGCCCAAAGGCCTACAGTCTGGAAAACAACGCGTTACCTTCAATCCAATGTTGTATCCAATTGGTAAACATTTCCTGAATTCCATATGACCTAAGCTTAGTATTCTGTCTTTGATGAGGAACCTTATTAAATGCCTTGCTGAAGTCTGTGTGAACAATGTATATCACAGTGCCTTCTTTGTCACCTTTTCAAAATATCAATCGCATTAATGAGACATGATTTCCATCGTACAAAGCCATGTTGACTATTCCTAATAAGTCCTCGTTTTCTAAATGCATGTAAATCCTATCCCTCAGAATCCCCTCCAACAATCTCCTTTACACTAGCATTAGGCTGACTGAGTCGATAATTTCCTGTGTTTTTGTATCGCTGTTCCCTTTTCTAAACCCACTCGTCCACTAGCCACAAAAAATATTATAACTAGGTTGGTGATATGGCCAATGATATAGTTCTCAGAGTGTCTCAGGGTCAGTGTTAGGAACAAGTCAGACAGATTTCTTTAATCTTTTAAAACAACATATATATGACCAAAGCAAAGTTGCTCAAATTATGATGGAAAGAAGAATGACGCGTGGATATGTACATTGATGTTTCCCTTTGAAAAACACTGCAGAACACACACACACACACACACACACACACACACACACACACACACACACACACACACACACACACACACACACACACACACACACACACACACACACACACACCTGTTCCATATCAAACTGAAAAGGAAAATCTCTGCAAATTTATCTTGAAAGAATTTTGTCCAAGTATTATTCAAACCCATGACCAAAGGAAGAATGAGTGTTTGAACCAAATGCTATTCTACTTATAGCGTCATCAAGTCCTACAGCATGGAGAGAGGCCCTTTGGCCCAAACTGGTCCATGCTGACACAAATATCCATCCACATTAACCTCTTTTCTCAGCACATGTCACTTCTCGTCCTTTCCTGTCGATGCACTTGTCCAAATGCCGGTCAAATATCGTTAATATAAATGCTTCAACTACTTCCGCTGACAGCTCATTCCCTTTGTGTACCACTATCTGCGTAATACAGTTTCCATCAGTTTCCCTTTTATTCCTTCCCATCTCACCTTAAATTGATGCTCTCTAGTCCTCAATTCCCCAATTCTGGAAAAGAAAAGGCTCAGTCCATTCACCCTTTCCATGCCTCTCATAATCTTGTACACTTCTATAAGATCCCCCTCAGTCTCCTATGCTCCAAAGAAAATAAGTTCTCGCTTGTCCAACCTCTTCCTTTAATTCATGCTATTGAGTCCTGGCAACATCTTCGTAAATTCCGTCTGCACACATTTCAACTTAAAAACATCCTTCTGATCGCAACGTGACCAAAACTGAACACAACATTACAAGTGCAGTGTCACCAATATCCTGTATAACTGCTACATAACTTACCAACTTCTATCCTCCATGTCCTGATCGTTGACTGCCTGTGAGCCAAAAGCCTTCTTCACTGCTCATGTCTACCTGTGACTCCACTTTCAGAGAACCGTGGACCTGAACTTCATGGTCCCTCTGCTCAACCACACTGTGTAAGGCCTTACCATTCACCATGAGCCTCCTACATTGATCTAAGTTTGCAAAAGATATTCCTCAGCCCACTTCTCCAGTTGATCAAAACCTGCTGCAATTTCTGATAACCTTCCTCACTGTCCATGATACCACCAATTTTAGTGTCATCTTCAAATTTACTAATCATGCCTTGTACGTTCTGAAGAATATCATTGAAATAGATAATAAACAATAATGGGCCCAGCACTGATCCCTGAGGCATTTCATGTGTCACAGGCCTCCAGTCGAGAGCATCCTTCCACTATAACCCTCTGTTTACTACCATCAATCCAATTGTGTATCCAATTAGTCAGCTCCCTCTGGATTCCATGCGATTCTAACCTTGCAGACCAGCCTATCAATGGTAATCTTGTCAAATGCCTTACTGAAAACCATACAGACTATGTCTACCGCGCTGCCCTCATCAACATTCCTGGTCACTTCATCAAAGAACTCAAGCAAATTTGTGAGGCATGATCTCCCACTCACAAAGTCATGCAATCGTACCAGTCTAAAAACAACTATTAATAATAATTATTAAAATAAATAACAACAAACAATAATAAATAATAGTAACATGACATTTTCAGTGGACAATAAATTATCCATGGTTTGTGGCATTGGAACGTGCATCATTGGTAAAGAGCAGAATACATTTTGTACCTGTGTCGTTGAACTGCGTTGAAAAATAAACAAGGGTTGCATGGTGGCTCAGTGGTTAGCACTGCTGCCTCATAGCGCCACGGATCCGCGTTTGATTTCAGCCTTGGGTGACTCTCTTGTGGAGTTTGCACATGCTCTCTGTGTTTGTGTGGGTTTCCTCTGTGAGCTTCATTTTCCTTACAAAATCCAAAGATGTACAGATCAGGTGAATTGGCCACAGCCTTATGGGCATTATTTAGGGGAAAATCTAGATTATGGGCATGGGACTGGGTGGGTTGCTATTCAGAAGGTCGGTGTGGCCTTCTTGGGCCAAATGGACAGTAGGAAATAGAAAAAAAATGCTATTTGTAATCAAACCCTGTCTTTCCAAACCTGTGCATCTCTTATCCCTCAGAATCTTCTCAAGTAACCCACATACTACAGATGTTAGGCTTCCAGGTCTATAGTCCCCAGATTTTTCTTTGCTTCCCTTCTTGAATAATGGCACAACATTTGCTACACTTCAACATTCTGTAACCTAATCCGCCGCTAACAATGATGCAAAAAAAAATCACCCAGGTCCCCGTAGTTTCTTCTGTAGCATCTTGCAGTGTTCTTGGATGCATCTGTTTAGGACCAGTCGCTTTATCCATCTTCGTACATTCTAATGCATCCGACACGTCTTCTCCTGTGATATTAACTTACCCCAAGATATCACCACGACCTTTGTTAATCTCCCAAGTCTTCTTGTATTTCTCCACGGTAAAGACAGAGGAGAAATATTCATTGTGAATCTCTCACAACTCGTATGGTTCTAGACATTCATGTCCACTTTGGACCTTGAGGGGTCATATTCTCATGTAGTTATTCTTTTAACTTTAATATACTTAACGAACCTCTTTGGATTCACCCTAATATTTTCATGCAATACTACCGCGTGGGTCCTTTTCGCCCTTCTGATTTCCTTCTTCAGTAAACTCCTGAATTCCCTGTACACCGCCAAGGATTCCCTTGATCCCAGCTGCTTGGACCTCGGCCACACCTCCTTTTTGCCTGCCAAAGGCTCAATATGCCCTGACATCCAGGGTTCCCTCTTCTTGCCAACCTTGCCTTTTACCCTCACAGCTGAAAATGTGTTGCTGGTTAAAGCGCTGCAGGTCAGGTAGCATCCAAGGAACAGGAAATACGATGTTTCGGGCTAAAGCCCTTCATCATGAATGAGGAAAGTGTGTCCAGCAGGCTAAGATAAAAGGTAGGGAGGAGGGACTTGGGGAGGGGCGATGGAGATGTGATAGGTGGAAGGAGGTCAAGGTGAGGGTGATAGGCCGGAGTGGGCTGGGGGCGGAGAGGTCAGGAAGAAAATTGCAGTTTAGGAGGGAGATACTGAGTTCGAAGGAATCGACTGAGACAAGGTGGGGGAGGGGAAATGAGGAAACTGGAGAAATCTGAGTTCAGACAAGGTGGGGGTTCACAGGAACATATAGACCTTGAACTCCAGCCATTTCACTTTTAACAGCCTCTAACTTGCCAGAAGTCCCTTCGCCTGCAAACAAACTCCTCCAACCAACCCCTATCTAATTCCATCAAAATTCGCCTTGCCCCAATTTAGAACTTGAACATGCAGGCCAGGTTTGTCCTTCTCCATAAGTATTTTAAAACTAATAGAACTATGGTCACTGGTCCCAGCGTGTTCCCCCACTATCACCTCAGTCTCCTGTTCTGCCCTATTTCTTAGATAAGTTACGTAAAGTTTTTACCCCTTCCCGAATTGCACCCTCTACATTCTGCTTGAGGAAACGTTTCTGAACACACTTAATAGATACACACCATCTCAGTCCTTAATTCTAGGTAATGCTCCGTCAATGTTCGGAAAATTAAAATCTACGACTACGGCAATCCTATTGGCCCTGCAAGCCTCCCCAATCTCTACATATTTCAATTATTCTAATTCCTTTTTACTATTGGGAGGGGGCTATAGTACAACCCAAATAATACCATCATTCCCTTTTTATTTCTTAGCTTCCCCCACAAATCCTCACTGGATGATCCATCAGCTATTTTATCTCTGATTACTGCTATGGTACTCGCCTTAATCAAAAATGAAACCCCCACATCTCCTTCCACCATCTTTGCCTCGCATAAAGCACCTGTACCCTGGTACATTAAGCTGCCAGTCTTGTCCCTCACTTAGCCATGTTTCTGTAATGGCTATAATATCACAGTCCCACGCACCTATCCATGCACTGAGTTCGTCGGCCTTACCTGTCAGCCATCTTACATTGAAACAGATGAAATTTAATCCAACAGGCATTCCTTGCTCCATGTCGTGTTCCTGCCTAACCTATCTCTGCACTTTTTCTGTTTGTGATTACAGTATCTCCTTTCAGCCTCGCACTTGCAACCCTGCTGTTGAGGATCCCACGCCGTCCCCCACGCCGTCCCCCACGGCAGCGAATCTAGTTGAAACTCTCCCTTGTAGCACTAGCAAACCTGGCTGTCAAGATATTAGTCCCCTTCTAATTCAGGTACAAACCGTCCTTTCTGAATAGGTCACCTGTGCCTCACAAAAAATCCGAGTGATCTAAAACTCTGAATCCCTATCTCCTGTACCAATTATTCAGCCACGCATTCATCTGCCATGTTCGCCTGTTCTTACCCTCACTAGCACAGAACACCAGAAGTAAACCGGATAATACCACTGTCGTGGTCCTGTCTTTTAACCTTTTTCCGAGCTCTCTATAATCACTCTGCATGACCTCATCACTAATTCTACCTGTGTCATTTGTACCAATGTGCACAACGACTTCTGGCTGCACCCCCACCGCGGTGAGACCGTTCTGCAGCCGCTCTGAGACATCCTGGATCCTGGCACGTAGGAGGCTATCCATCATCTTGGATTCCCATTTGCAGCCACAATATCTCTTGTCTGATCCCCTCATTGACACATAATCTAGAGGCACAGAATAATAATCTGTTGATATCTCATGAACGAAATTGATGTAATTGAACTGAGACGATCATCATTTGTGAGAAAAGACCCATCTGCTTTTATCATGTCCTTCAGAAAAGTCAATGCGTTATCCTTCCCCAGTCATGTCTGGGCAAACCCACAGCAATGTGTTTTACTCTTGACTGGCCTGTGGAACAGCTGAACCAGTCACTCAGCGCAAGCTCAGTATAACATGCTGGCTTGACCATGGCTGCACACATTCCGTGAGAGAAAAACAAAAATAAAGTTAGCTCCCTTCCTCTGCCTGTTTTCCTTATTCCTGCACTTCATTTCCATTCAGGTAGGTGACCATTCCCTATTTCAAGTGCAATCTTTCTGACTGAGTCTCTCGCCAAGAGTGACGTACATCTCCACGGGTTGCTGGCTTTATCGATACTGACATGCAGATGTAAGGAACTGGAGGTGGGCATAAACCACCCCGTGTTTACCGTGGAGCAAGGCCCACATCGGGGAAACCAGCAGTATCCATTTTAAACCAGCAGTATCCATTTTAAACCAGCAGTATCCATTTTAAGCCAGCGGTATCCATTTATTGGGAGAAGGGACCCAAAGACAGATCCAAATACACACCAGACCAGACACTAGTCAGGACTCCAGACAATGGTCATGACTCACAGATCGAAACCCACCTTATAATCTCGTCAAGACTCCAACTGACACACACCCATAACCTGATCATGTAAAACAGTCATACACAAAAGGATGAACATAACACTTTGGAAGTAACTAGCCTTCAGCCCTCACGGAGAGACAAGCCGATAGCACCCGGACCCATTCACTTAAAGACAAACAGCACACCTTCTGTGTATGCTGCCGACTCTCCGAGGACGGCAGGAAGCTTGACATTCACACATACTCCAGCCATGAGTACCACCATTCACACTCATTCATACCCAATCTCCTACATCCTGACTCATGAAGTATATAACTTGTAACATCGCACGGGAAACGTTAGAGCAATCGAGATTCAAACCTCGATTGGTCTCCGCCGGCGTTACATACTTTAATAAAGTTACTGATTGTCGAACCGCACTCTGGGCTCCGACTGAAGATCATTTCATCCGCGCTAGCAGAACTTTTAAATTCCACAACAGTGGCAGTGCATAGAGAAGGAATGGGTTTTTATGTCTTAATGAAGATACGGAGACGAGTAAGTGAGGAAAAGGAATTATTGTGATCCTCACTGAGAGTTAATTTGAGGCAGTATTTGGGGTATTATGGATTGATTTTTCTCCTTTAAAAGGAATTATCTCATTACAATAGAGGCTGTGTAGAGGAATTTCATGAGACTAATCCCTATGCTGATGGTAAAAGAGGAGTGAGTAAAGGTTAATCTGTAGCACTGCCAGAGAATAAGAGGTCTTTGCATTGAAACTTGATGGTGAGGATAATCACTCGTTATGTTCTACAGAGACACAAAGAAGGTGATAAATTCCATGGCTTGTATTTTTATTTTTACTCGAGATGCATGATTCTGGATATTTAAGTACCTCTGTGGATAACATCTGCAGTCAAATCCTGCCTTGATATCAGGGTCAATCCCTTTTACCTAAGCAGGTCAATTAAACACTTTTGTTAATGTTAATACGTGATGGTTTCTGTGTGGAGAGTATTTTCTTCTCATAGAGGGTAGTGAATGTCAGAAATTCTCAGATCTAGAAAGTTAGGGGGGTGATATCACTCCAATTATTTAAAGAGGAGGTAGATGGATTTATGACCTGTCAGAGAGCTGAGGGGTGTGAAAATTGCGCATTAAAGAAGAGGTAATGTCAACAGTAGGTCAGCCATGATAGCATACAATGGTGTGAGCATCCAAATTACTACTCCTGTTTTTATGTTCTCATATTCTGTCTTTGGAAAGTTAATGGATTTAAATTTTCATGGAAATGTTGTTATTGAATGGTGAGGACTTGAGAGAAAAGAATTTTGTGAGCCATCTCTGGGATAGGTATGTGCCCGATATTCACATGAATCCGTTTCTACAACATGACCAACAAATGAAACACCACTTGCAGAGAGGAGACACTCTTTAAAGAGGTGGGAGACCACTTCCATGCACAGCTTGGATTTTCCATCACATTTTCCAACCCACAGAAATCCACACAGTATTGAGGGACTGAATGATATCATGTAATACTGCGGACCAGGTATTTGGAGCAAGTGGTCTCCATCTGCTCCTATACAAGTGGCTTTAAGGACTGAATGGAACATAGGAAGAGAGAACTGAGGAGCAGGAGTGGGTCATTAGAGACGTTGTCATTGCTTGACCAGACAATATGATCATGGCTGATCTGATTGTCGTCTGCGCAGCACTTTTCAGTCTTTCCACAATTTTCCTCCATTCACATGTCTGTCAAATGTTGCAAAACACAACTTTGAATAAATGCAAGCACCCAGGCACAATACTAGGAAACTGCACAAAACCAAAGTACACAGGCAGCACAATTCTGGAAGGCAACAGGCTTTATCTATCTGTCTTGTTCCCACCCAATTAATTCTGCAGCGGTTTAACATTTTAGATTTTTTCATGGAATGCGGGTGTTGTTGACAGGCCAAAATTTATAGACCATGTCTAATTACGCTGAAAGTGGTGGTGTTGACCTGCCATCTTGAGATGAAACCTCTGGGGAAGAGAATTCCCATTTGAACATCCCGTGTGAATTTCTCATTTCTACTCCGACAAATGTTGGAGGGTCGCTGTGTCCTTTTCCAGCCCCACGTCTCCACTGGTTACAATAGGTTTGAAGTGTAAACTCGCTCTTTCCCCCAAAAATGTGAGACACAGCATCATACACGTACAGACACATACACAATTGCACATGTCTGAAGACGAAAAAGAATAAGAAAAGGTTTCCAGAGTTTCATACTAGTTGAACTCATTTCAAATGGAAAAGAGATAACGTGTCCCAACTGATAATCTGTCTCTGACGTTATTCTACTCAAACAAGCTGCTGGTATGAGACTTCTTCCTGGAACAGTTGGATTTGGCAGAATTTCCTTTCCTTCAAGCAGTGGAGCGATTCCCATGAATCCTCAACAGGAATGCTCCAAGTTTGGTAAAGATGACTCAGGGATTTTTTACTCTCGCATTTTGCTGTCAGGAGGGACAAAGTAAGAGAGAGAGGGTAGCAATAGACTGTGGCTTACGATAATAAGATCATCGGATATAGGAACAGAAATTAGGCCATTCAGCCCATCGAGTCTGGTCCACTATTGAATTATGGCTGACAAGTTTCTCAAAACCATTGTCCTGCATTCTCCCTGTAACCCTTGATCCCTTTGATACTCAAGAAGCTAACCATCTCTATCTTAAATATACACAATGACCTGACCTCCGCTGCCTTCTGTGAAAATGAATTCCATAGATTCTCCATTCTCTGGCTGAAGATGTTTCTCCTTACCTCCGTTCTAAAAGGATTTCCCTTTACTATAGGGTTGTATCCTTGGGTCCTAGAGTCTCCTACCAATGGAAGTCTTCTCACCGTCCGCACTGTCCAGGTCATTTAGTATTCAGTCTGTTTCAATTAGATCCCCCCCCCCCCCCCACATCCCTCTGAACTCCATCAAGAACAGACCCAGAGTCCTCAAATGTTCTCATATGTTAAGCTTTACATTCCTGGGACCATTCTCGTGTACCTCCTGTGAACCCATTCCAAGGTCAGCATATCCTCCCTGAGACATGGGGCTCAAAACAGCGCACAATGCTCCAAATATGGTCTGACCAGAGCCTTATAGAGCCTCAGAAGTATATCCATGATTTTATATTCAAATACTTTCCAAATAAATTCCATCACTGCATTTGCCTTCCTGACTACTGAATCAACCTGCAAGTTTCCATTGAGAGAATCATGGCGTAGAACTCCCAAGTCACTTTGCACTTCAGACATCTGAATTTTCTCGGTAGTACATATTTTTATTCTTCCTAACAAAGTGCATGTTCCCACAATTTCCCACTTTGTACTCCATCTGCCACTTCTTTGCCCATTATCCATAATATCCAAAACCTTCTTGAGCTTTCCTGTCTCTTCGATATTACCTGTCCCTGTACCTATCTTTGTTTCATCTTCAAACGTAGCTAGAATGCCTTCAGATCCTTCGTATGGATCGTCAATGTATAAAGTGAAACGTTGTGGTCCCGACACTGAGCCTTATGGAATATCACTCGTCACCGGCTGTCATCCTGAGAAGGACACTTTTATCGACACTCTTTACTTCCTGCCAGACAGCCAAACTTCTATCCATGCGAGCACCTTGCCTCTAACACCATGGGCCCTTGCCTTATTCAGTAGCCTCCTGACGGCACATTGTCAAAGACCTTCTGGAAGTCCAGGTGGATGACATCCATTGGCTCTTGTTCTAAGCTGATCGTTACGTCCTCAAGGTTTTCCAGCAGATTATCCAGGCATGACCTCCCCTTGAGGAAACCAGCTAACTTTGTCCTAATTTACTATTCACATCCAAGTATTCAGAAATCTAATCATTCACAATGGATTCCAGGATCTTACACACAGCCAAGTTTAGATTAGTCAGTCTACATTTTCCGTTTAGTACTTTCCTCCCTTTTCAATCTGGTGTATCACGTTAGCGATATTCCAGTCCTCTGGGAATCTCCCTGATTCGAGAGATTCCTGAAAGATCACCACCAATGTCTCCACTGTCTCATCAACTATCTGCCTTAGAAATCTGGAGTGGAGTCCATCTGGTCCAGGTAATTTACTTACCTTCAGGTCATTCAGTTTTCCCAGCACCTTTTCCTAGTTGATGCCCACCTTACTCAGGCCTGCCTATTAAGTCTTTTCAATGATTGGGATATTACTTGCGTTTTCAACCGTGAAGACTGACACGAAGTAATTTTTCAGCTCCTCAGCCATTTCCTTGTTCCACATTACTATCTATCCTGTGTCAATTTCTGGTGATCAGATGCCCATTTTTGCCTCTCCTTTGTCCTTTTTGTATCAAAAATCTCTTACAGTCTTTCTTTACATGACTGACTTACTTACCCTCATGTTTAACCTTCTCACTTATATTTATTTCTGTGTTGCTCGCTGCAAATGTAACGATATGGTGGTGAACGCTTCTGTTAATTAAACCAAACACCCAGGAAAGCTCACCTCACCTCGTAATCTATTAGAATATGAGTGACAGCGAACTCCCAAATTCCACTATTTAAAGAAAATAACGCCAATTTATTTTTAACTCGAAAAGTGAACATTACGCCACAACTACTTACAATTTTAACCAACCCACCTCCCACAACTGCCCCCAACTCTCTAACAATATGCTGTTTCAATAAGACACTTATGAAGATTACATCAACTTAATTTCAAAATCACACAGCTACTGCCATCCTCTGTGATGTTACTCTTCTGGCTGCTGAATTCCCTGGGTCGTCGTATTTCTGTTTACTGTGAATATGTTTCATATGAAAAAGTATCTATGATAGTGAGTATTTCCTAAGTTCTTGCAGAGCAAGATGATTGATACCCAGGCTTCTTCCATCTCGATGGCATCTGCTCTCTCCCTAATTTTCAAAATGTTCGCATTTTGATGTCCCCACCATCAAATTGTGTCACTGGTACAATGTTGGCAAAACAATAAATTCAATCTCGATTTGCTTTCAGTGACAGAGAGAGTGAAGGAAAGAGAATGTTGCATGCAACAGTGTGACTGGTGGAGCAAGATCCTTGTTCGGGCATAGATGCTGTAACAGATATACAAAGAGTGTGAGGGAGTAGAGGGAATAGGGAGACATTTGTCCTGGCCGAGCGGGGAAGGTTATTGATGCTTGTCCTGTATTGATGGGCATTTCTTCAGATCATCTCAGTATCGGGGTGAGCGTCCCTAATGTCTTGTCCACGTCTATCACTAATAGCACCACAGAGCACATCCCTCAGCTTCTTCAGAATCAGTTTACATGGAACTTGCAAACAACAAGGAGGAACAAACATTGGTGCCTTACATTACTAAACCAAAACTGTTGTGCAATTTTCTGCATCCGATTCTCTGGAAATTAGATATGCAAATATTATGGGTGCTGCAGTAATACCGGATGATCTAAAATTGCATCTAAACTGCGTTAACTAAATGATTGCTCATGCTGTGAAAAATAAATCCCTTAAGTGTTTATGAGGTAGGCTGAAGAGCGTGTTGTGAACCAAAGCAGAGAGCAGGTTAGTTCGGGCATGGTGTTGTGTGGTCAGAAGGATTAATTACTTACCTTGCTCTGAGGCAGCTATTGGACAATCGTGACATTAATATGTTGCATTTTACACGGCGCCTGCAAGCAATATAGAATGTTTGAACATTACACTCAAATATCATGGAAACCCGAAGGCTAGAGTGTCAAGTGAATTGGAAAAATACAATATGAGTTTTATTGTGAGACAAACATTCGCTGTTAGTGATAGAAATACTGTCAAGTCTGAAAAATACGTACATATCACTAAGTTACAAACCACCAAAGAAAGGGAAGATGACTCATTAATGGTTTACATAAGAAATTAATGATTGCATTAAATCCAAGGAAGCAGGTTCAGAAGAATTCCAGATGTTGTGGAAACCTGAACATTACGAGAGATTTACTTTTCTAAAAATAAGGACGAAGAAAGTGTTCAGGAAATCAAAAATAACATGAATACAAAAAACAGGAAACACAAAGACTGCTTAAATCTACTATCCATATACCAAAGAAAACAAAAGTAAGGCCAACTGTGGAAATTTGTAAGGTATCTGTCTTCATGGAGAAAGCGCCAGGAAATCTCAGCGTAAAGCAAGTGATCACATGGGACTTGTGGAACTAAAGTTATAAAGATAATTCATGTCAGCAACAAGGTAGTACTTGAAAATGGCGCTAGATTGATCATTGCTATGTCTGATGGGCCAGAGAGACTTCATATCAAAATGTCAGAAATAAAACAGCATATTGATTGAACTGTCGGTGACTGTGTTTTATCTTCTTGCAGATCCTGCAAAGGCCATAACCATTGTAGATAACTGAAAGATAGTAGACATGATCCATCTATGTACGCAGGAAAGAAGAGATAATGTGGAGGACTGCCGACCAACTAATTGGACATATGTAGGGAAACAGTTGGAATCCATTATATAAGATGAGATATTGGGTACTTAGAAATGAACAGCAAAATTGCAGAGAATCACAATGCATTTCTGACAGATAAATCATGCCTGACAAACTTCGGAATTATTTGAAGTTGTTTCTTGCAGCATCTACCACGGACAACCAGTGGAAGTAGTGTATGTGGATTTTCAGAAGTCTGGGCGGGAAACATTTCTGACTGTAACAGCTGCTCCTTTTTTTGAGGTACTTTAGGTGTTGGATGTGATTTCCTCGAATTTCTGGAGCAGCAATTACTGTTTTGTATGCTGTTGCATTGTTTTGGAACTTTGGGAAAAAAGTTAAAGCAACAGCAGTTTTAAGAGGGAAAAATACAGACAAAGGAAGCACATGGTGAGGGGAAGAAACTGACAGAACAGTGTATCTGCACAGTTTCTGCCTTTGCTGTTTGAATTGACGTATCGCCGGAGTGCACCTAGGGAAATTAACAAACAGTGAAAGTAAAATTGGTTTGGAGGAACTGTTTGGGCACATTTCCCACCCAGATAAGTGAATTGTTTTAACTGTGTCCTATAGAAAGTCAGAAGTGAGTAGAGTGGGTTCTTCCTTAATTATATGTTTTTGAGATATGTCTCTTGATTAATCTTAAAATATAAGCCATAAATATTAATTTAACCTTCGGCAGTGTTTTGTAGAGGAATAAGACAGTTTTGTTTTTCTGGGTTAGTAGATTGTGAAGGAGTACAAATGGCTTTAGTTGAACCATATGCGCTTCTTGTCAGATGTGGAAGTTGAAAGAGGATTTAAGGATTACTGCGGATTATATCTGCAATAAATGGATTGGTTGGAGAGACAGTTAAAGACAATGAAGAATTTGTAACAGCAACAGTATGTGATGGTGGCAGTTATAGGAAGGGGGTGGGCAAGTCTCAGAAACAGTCACATAGATGGGTTAACTCCAAGGAAGGTAAGAGACGTAAGAAGCTAGTGCAGAAGTATTCTGGGGCTGTCCCCGTTTCAAAGAAATATGCTGTTTTGGAAACTGTAGGGGGTGATGGATTCACAGGGGAACATAGCACGAACAGGCACTTTTCTTTTATTGAGACTGGCTCTAATGCAACAAGGTTGCGTCGGATTCCACGAGGTCAATTGTGTTAGGGGGCACACTAGTCTGAGGTACAGACAGAAGGTTCTGTGGACAGCAGAGAAAAAAGTAGAATGGTGTGTTGCTTTCCTGATGCCAAGATCAAGAATGTCTCAGAAAGGGTGCAGAATGTTCTCATGGGGGGAAAGGGGCCAGCAAGAGGTCATTGTCCACATTGGACCAACGACATAGGAAGGGAAAAGTTTGAGATTCTGGACGGAGATTGCAGGGTGTTAGGCAGAAATTTAAAAGGAGGTTCTCGAGAGTAGTAATATCTGGATTACTCCCAGTGCTACGCGCTAATGAAGGCAGGAATAGGAGGATAGAGAAAATGAATGCATGGTTGTGGAGCTGGTGTATGGGACAAGGATTCACATTTTTGGATCACCTGATCTCTTTTGGGGTAGAAGGAATCTTTACCAGAAGGATGGATTGAACCTAAATTGGACGGGGACGAAAATACTGGAAGGGAGATTTGCTCGAGCTGCTCAGGAGGATTTAAACTAGTAAGGCGGGGTATGGGGGGCGCAGGGAGATAATGAGGAAATAGATCAATCTCAGATTGGTACATCTGAGAACAGAAACGAGTCAAACAGTCAGGGCAGGCAGGGACAAGGTTGGACTAGTAAAGTAAACTGCATTTATTTCAATGCAAGGGACCTAACAGGGAAGGAAGATTAACTCAGGGGATGGTTAGGAACATGGGACTGGGATATAATAGCAATTACAGAAACATGGCCCAGGGATGGGCAGGACTGGCAGTTAAGTGTTCCAAGATACAAATAATACAGGGAAGATAGAAAGGGAAGCAAGAGAGGAGGGGGAGTGAGGTTTTTGATCAGGGATCGCATTACAGCTGTACTGAGGGAGGATATTCCTGGAAATACATCCACGGAATAATATGGGTAGAACTGAGAAATAAGAGTGGGATGATCACCTTATTGGGATTGTATTATGGACCCCTAATAGTGAGAGGGAAATTGAGAAACAAACTTGTAAGGAGATCTCAGCTAACTGTAAGAAAGTAGGGTGATTATGGTAGGAGATTTTAACTTTCCAAACATTGACTGGGACTGCCATAGCGTTAAGGGTCTAGATGAAGAAGAATTTGTTATGTGTGTCCAAGAAAATTTTCTGATTCAGTATGTGGATGAACCTACCAGAGAAGGTGCAAAACTTGGCCTGCTCTGGGGAAATAAAGCAGGGCAGGTGACTGAGGTGTCAGTGGAGGAGCACTTTGGGGTCAGCTACCATAATTCTATTAGATTTAAAATAATGATGGAAAAGGATCGAGCAGATCTAAAAGTTGAAGTTCTAAATTGGAGAAAGGCCAATTTTGACGGTATTTGGCAAGGACTTTATAAACCAGACTGGGGGGAGATGTTCACAGGTAAACGGACGGCTGGAAAATGGGAAGCCTTCAGAAATGACATAACAAGAATCCGGAGATAGTATATTCCTGTTAGGATGAAACGTAAGGCTGGTAGGTATAGGGAATGCGGGAAACTAAAGTGTTTGATTAATATAAATAAGGAAGCATATGTCAGGTATAGAGAGGATCGATCGAGCGAATCCTGAGAAGAGTATAAGAGGGAAATCAGGAGGGCAAAAAGGGGACATGAGATAGCTTTAGCAAGTAGCATTAAGGAGAAACCAAAAGGTTTTTACAAATGCATTAAGGACCAAATCATAACTAGGGAGAGAATAGAGCCCCTCAAAGATCAGCAGTCCAGCCTTCGTGTGGAGCCACAGAAAATGGGGTAGATAGTAAACGAGTACTTTGGATCAGTATTTTCTGTGGAAACAGATATGGAAGATATTGAATGTCAAGAAATAGATGGTTTCACGTTGAAAAATATCCATATTACAGAGGAGGAAATGCTGGATGTCTTGAAACGGGTAAACGTGTATATATCCCCAGGACCTGAACAGGTGTACTCTCGAACACGGTGGGAAGCTAGAGAAGTGATTGCTGGGCTTCTTACTGAGTAAAACAATGAGGTCTGCAGATGCTGGAGATCACAGCTGAAAATGTGTTGCTGGTTAAAGCACAGCAGGTTAGGCAGCATCTCAGGAATAGGGAATTCGACGTTTCGAGCATAAGCCCTTCATCAGGAATGAGTCTTCTTACTGACACATTTGTACCGTTGATAGTCACAGGAGAGGTGCCAGAAGACTGGAGTTGGCAAACGTGGTGCCACTGTTTAAGAAGTGTGGTACGGACAAGCCAGGGAACTATAGGCCAGTGAGCCTGACGTCGGTGGTGGGCAAGTTTTTGGAGGGAATCCTGAAGGACAGGATGTACATGCATTTGGAAAGACAACGACTGATTAGGGATAGCCAACATGGCTTTGTGCGTGGGAAATCATATCTCACAATCTTGATTAAGTTTTTTGAAGACGTAACAAAGAGGATTGATGAGGGCAGAGCGGTAGATGTGATCTATATGGACTTCAGTAATGCATTCGACAAGATTCTCCATGGGAGACTGATTGGCAAGTTTAGATCTCACGGAATACAGCTGGAACTAGCCATTGGGATACAGAACTGGCTCAAACGTTGAAGATAGAGGGTGGAGGTGGAGAATTGTTTTTCAGACTGGAGGCCTGTGACCAGTGGAGTACCACAAGGATCAGTGCTGGGTCCTCTTTTTTGCCATTTACATAAATGATCTGAATGCAAGCGTAAGAGGTATCGTTAGTAAGTTTGCAGATGACACCAAAATTCGAGGTGTAGTGGACAGCGAAGGAGGTTACCTTAGAGTAAAACAGGATCTTAATCAGATGGGCCAATGTGCTGAGAAGTGGCAGACGGAGGTTAATTCAGATAAATGCGATCTGCTACATTTAGGAAAAGCAAATTTTAGCAGGACTTATACATTTAATGGCAAGGTCCTGGGGAGTGTTGCTGAACATAGAGACCTTGGAGTCCAGATTCATAGCTCCTTGAAAGTGGAGTCGCAGGTAGATAGGATAGTTAAGGCGGCGTTTGGTATACTTTTCTTTATTGATTAGAGCATTGAATTATGAGGTCATGTTGCGGCTGTATGGCACACTGGTTAGGTCACTGTTGGAATATTGCATAGAATTCTGGTCTCCTTCCTATCGGAAATCTGTTGTGAAAATTGAAAGGGTTCAGTAAAGATTTACAAGGATGTTGACAGGGTTGGAGGGTTTGAGGTATAAGGAGAGGCTGTACAGGCTGGGGATGTTTTCCCTTGAGCGTTGGGGGATGAGCGGTGACCTTATAGAGATGTCCAAAATAATGAATGGCATGGAGAGAATAAATAGACAAAGTCTTTTCCCTGGGGTCGGGGAGTCCAGAACTAAAGGGCATAGGTTTAGTGTGAGAGGAGAAGGATGTTGGGTGGCACAGTGGTTAGCAACGCCAGAGACTCGGGCTCAATTCCCGCCTCAGACTGTGTGACTCTCTGTGTGGAGTTTTCACATTCTTCCCGTGTCTGCGTCGGTTTCCTCCCATAATCCAAAAATGTGCACATTTGGTGAATTGGCTATGTTAACTTGCCCATAGGTGAAGGTCTAAATGTAGGGGAATGGGGCTGGCTGGGTCGCAGGTCGGTGTGGACTTGTTTCCACGTTGTAAGTAATCTAAATCTAAACCTAAATGAGACCTAAGAGGCAACCTTTTCACACAGACGGTGTATGGAATGAGCTGCCAGAGGATGGTACAATTGCAGCATTTAAAAGGCGTTTGGATGGTTATATGAATAGGAAGAGTTTGGAGGGATATAGACCGGGTGCAGGCAGGTGGGACTAGATTGGTTTGGGATATCTGCTGGACATGGACGGATTGGACTGAAGGGTCTGTTTCCGTGCTGTACATCTCTGTGACTACATAGCTCACACAGTCAAATCGTAAATGTAATTAGTGTGAATAGTATTTGGAGGAACACGTGTAATTGGAAAGTTAAAGTTAGGTTGGATTTTGTTTAAGGGAATCGGAATATAGAGGTAAAGCCATCATGAAGCAGTTACATACAGTGTTGGGGAGTGTGTACCTGAGGTATTGAGTGCAGTTTTGATGACCTAATCTAGAAAGAGTACACTGATCACAGAGGACGTCCAATGGACATTCTCCAGATTAATTCCTCAAATGACAAGGTTTCCTGGTGGGGACATTTGTCTTGCAACATCTCCAGTTTCAAAGCATGAGAGGTGATCGCAGTGAAATTTCAAAAAATCTATGATACATGTGATGAGGTGGAAATAAATAGGATGTTTCCCTAGTTGTCTACTCTATATTTAAGGCAAATAATGACAGGATAAGGGATATGCCATTTAAGACCCAAATAAGGAGGAAATTCTTCCCTCGGAGGGGACTGACTAACACAGGGGCATGGAAGCCTGCTGGCAGGGCAAGATTAAGGAGAATCCCCAGATATTCTTCACGTATATCAAGTGGAACCGAACAACGGGCCTCTTAGTGACTTGCCAAGTTGCATCCAAACTCAACTTCATGGTAGAAGGCTGTTTGTGTGACTGGAGCCCAATTTCCCCTGGTGTACCGCAGAGATCAGTGCTGTGTCCCTTATGATTTGTGGTATTCATAAGTGATGTTAATGTGACGTGGGTAGGGGGAGTGTGATATGTAAGTTTCTGTTTGACACAAAGATTGGCCGGGTGGTTGGCAGTGAGGAGGAAGGTCTTATGTTACAGGAAGATAAAGATGGAATGGTCAAATAGTCAGATCAATGGCAGATAGAATGTAACCCTGATAAATATGAGGTGATACACTTTGGAAGAAGGAACCAGACAGGGGAGTACTCAATGAATGGCACCACACTAGGAAGCTCAAAGGGTGCTTCTCCACACATTCCTGAATATGACTGGATATGATAATTGACTAGTTCAGCATGACTGAAATAAAACCTTTATTAATTGACCCAAAGATTATACGCATTTTATAGAGCACTTTGATAAGTCCAAATGAAATATTGTGTGCAGTTCTGGGAGCCACATTACAGGAAGAATGTGATAGCACGGGATGAGGTGCAGAGGAGATTCACCAGGATGTTCCCTGGGATGGAACATATGAACTGTGGAGAGAGGCTGGATAAGCTCGAGTTATTTTGGAGCAGAGGAAGTTGAGTAGGTAAGTAATTCAGGTTTAATATTACAAGGGGCATGGACAGAGTGAATAGACAATAGTCTAAGTTTCAGCTTCCTAGCAGTCTGAAAACAGGAAATGGAGAATGGAGAACAGAGAAACATGCCACAACTACTTCACTTCTGCCTTCACAGTAAAATACATAAACAAAGGCTTCCCAGCAATTGGAGAAAACCCGAGTCTGAGAAGAAAATGATATTGAATGAAATTAGTAAATAAACTAATTTGGAGAAATTATTGGAACTGAAAATAATGGGCATAGAAAAAAATCAACACACATTGATAAAATGGGAAACATATTTGAGAAACTGACTGGTAGATTAATTACAGAAAAAGAAGTAGAGATACTGAACTTGGATTTTCATCAAGAATTTTAATCGAGTCGCAAGCCCAGTGTGCAAAGTAAAAGCGCATGGGATGGGGATAATGTATGAACATAGTGTTAAATTGGGAATGTTGATAGGAAACAATGAGTAGGAATAACTGGATGGTTTTCAGTTTGGAAGGGTCATGAGGCATCGCAATGATTGGTGTGGGTCGCCGGATATTCACAATACATCTCAAACATCTCGTTGAGGGAATCAAATGCAAAGTTTCCAAGTCTGCTGACAGAACTAGGATTTTGAAAAGTGATGAGAATGTGAAAAAAGCTTCAAGGTGAGTGGAACAAAGTGAGTGAATGAGTAAATATATAGCAGATGAAGAGCAGTGTGGATAGATGTGATGCTGTCTACTTTGTTGGGAAACAATAAAATACCAGCCAACCATTGGAAAAGGGAGTGTTTGAGAAATGTCGATCTATGAAGGAAATTGAACTTTTCTTCTGTTATTGTTTGGACAGGCCTCTGAGTTCCATGCAGGGCAGTGCTATCTGAAGGCAGAAGTCGATACTTGGAATACATTGGCACACAGACCAGTTCATGCAGACCCACCATGTGGGGAGCTGTAACATTGAAAAGGATCTGAGATCTCCCTGTACACCAGTCACTGAAAGCAATATTGCAGGAGCAGAAAGCAGTCAGGAAGATAAATGGGGTGTTGACCCTCATTTCAGGGGGGCTTGAGTCCAGGAGTAAGGGTGTCTCAGTACAGCTGTACAGGCCCTTGGTGAAAACTCAACTCGATCATTGTGCAGTCTTGACAAACGTGACATTGAGGGAGTGCAGCGAAGGATGAACAGACTGATCTCGGATGACAGACTTTTTGTGGAGCAGAGTTTGGGGTGACTGAGCCTGTATTCCATGGGATTTAGGAAAATCAGTGGAGATCTCAGTGAGATATATAAAACACTGACAGGGTTAGATAGATGGGAAGCAGTGATGATTATACCCCTGGCTGGGACGTCTAAACAAAGGGGCCACAGTATTAGGTATGGACAGGTCATATTGCATTTAGATAAGAATAAATGTCAGAGACTGGTGAACTTGGGAACTCTCACACATAAGGCTATGGAAGACAAGGCACTAAAGACTAATGAAGATGTCTAGACACAAAAAGGATGGGGAGAGAGCAGGAGTTTAATGTAGAAATAAAGGGTCAGCCATCATTATATTGCATTGGATAACAAACTCGACAGACCAAAGGGACTATCGCAGTTCCTATTTTATAGCTTCAGAAGGTCAATTACATAAAGGGATTTGTACAGTGTGTGGGGAAAGTGCATTGAGGAGATGTTCAGACATTAACTAGAATGGGTCAGGCGCAATGTGCTGTATGACCTATTCCATTCCCGATGTTTCTGTGCGGTCTGTGGGAAAGCTCTGTAAATGTTGTCACAAGTTCGCAGACGTTAGGAAGGAGGTCTCTGCAGGGTCAACAGGACTGAGTTTCCCGTTCCCTTTTCCATACAGAGGCTGGGGCTGGGGGTTCTGTCCGCTTTTATCATTCAAGACCTCGGAACAGTTTGATAAAATAGAGTGTCTTGCTTGGCTGTTTCAGAGAGCATTGAAGAGTTTATCACATCTCTGTGTGTCTGGAATCACGTTTAGCCAGACCAGGAAAGCACAGAAGATTCACTTCCTGAAAGTACATTGGATAAACAAATTGGTGTTTACAATCGACATTGACTTCAAGGTCAGTATTACTGACACCAGATTTGAGATCTCGATATTTTATTAATTGTTTTTAGCTTTCACCAGCTGCAAGAGCATTAGCCTGGTCTGGATTTTTAATCCAGCGACTTTAACAAAACAGTACCATCTCCACATGGGGACAGATTGGAAACCACACTGAGCAGGATATTTCTGTACTGCTTGACAACTCTATCAAAAGTAACTCCCAGTTTGACTATCGTGGTGAGACTGAGGGAGTTGTAATTGGTCAGATTGTAATTATTCCCGTCTTAGGGAACTGAACACAGCTGAGTAATTTTCCACATTGCCAGGGAAATGTCAGAATTGGAGCTGGAATGAAACAACTTCCCCAGGGACACGGCTTGTTGTGCAGCACAAGTCTTCAGTCCTATTGCAGGAATGGGGTCAGGGCCCAATGACTTTGCCTATCTAATGTGTTCAGCTGTTTCTTCATGTCACTTGCAGCGAATTGAATTGGTTGAAGACTGGTCTGTAATTCTGAGGGCATCATGATGACGGTGAGTTGAAACATTGACTCAACACCGCTGGCTAGGATGGTACAGATACTATTTCCTTGTTTTTTTTACACTGATGTGCAGAGCTGATCCATTGATAGAATGGGAATAATTGTGGAGCCGACTCCACCAGTTAGTTATTTAATCGTCGATCACGATTGTTGGCCAGATGTGGCAGGCTGCAGAGGTTTCATCTGGGTGTATTGAACTTGTGACAATTTCTCTCTCTCGATCATATGATTTGGTTTCATTTGATTTGAAAGGATTCATTGTCGTTGTCGCATGTAGAGTGAAACTCTTTGTTTATACACAGTTCTGGCAGATCATAGTGAGAGTTGAGCTGCCTTTTCTTAGAGACATGGAGTGGCCGAAATTTAAACGTTTACTTCAATTGTCTGTTTTTGTAGAGCCACAAAATAGCCAGAAATTAAAATAGATTGCTTGAGCATTAGTGAAAAACGGCCTTTGAGAAGACAATTATTCCAAGGCAAAAGAAAGAATGGTCTGATTCACAAGATTCTGAAACATGCCAACATAGTGATAAAGAAAGTTATTTTTTTTTAAAAAATGATGATTTGTATCAGAACACAGATGAAATAATGAAATTGAAGCACAAAAACGTCGAAGAATCATTGCAAAAGGTTACTTATTCTGATCTCAGTAAATATTTTTTTCATCCACAAAAACAGCTACTCAAGTCATTTATCAGAAGCGAGCTGCGCCGTTGAAACTATTTACAATAGTAATAAGTTTTAGTTAAATATTTGGTAAATAATCACGGACACAGATTTCAACGTAATTATAAAACCTTAAAGAGATGCCTGGCATGTCTTGTCTAATTCGATAAGAAAAGGGTTAACAGTAGATATAATAATAATATTATACATTTTGTAACAGAATCAACTTTTTAATGTAAATTGTGATCACAGAATATGATAAGAGATAGCCTGCCCATTGGAGAATAGAATTCATGCAATCCATCAAGATAAACAATGAGGAGTATGACGAAAAAGAGCACAGCCACGAACTTTGGAATGCATTCTAGAAAGATCTTAAGGACTAGATATAACAGGAATCCATAAACATCCGAAACAAATAAGAACCTCAGGCTGTCCATGCTAGTGTCCATCATTGATCCGTTGTTTTACAAGATTGATTCTGCAGAAGGGGAGTGGAGGGTACACTGGCAAGGTTGTGTATGATCATTGCAACACAGAACGTATAAAAATACTGTTTTTTTACAGTAAAATCGAAGTGTTTCATTGATTTGCCTTCTGATCTGAGCTAAAGTTTAAGGAAATGATTGTCTTCTCATGTCAAAGCCAGTTTCGGGGAAGATCCTTTGGTATTCTCCCAGCATTAACCAAGTCTTGTTTGAATTAAATCCATTCCATGCCTGTGCCCTGTCTGCCTCCAGAGTTTTTGATCCTAGCTGGGGAATCTACCTCCTACAATAAGCAAGGACATACAGATCATAGGGTAAAGGAAAAAACTTAGACTGAGACATACATGCTTCACCAGAAAGGGCATGCAATAGACAACATAAATGTGAGCAAGATCAGCATTATTGGAAGTTAGAGAGTCCATTCCTCAGTTAAATAATGGCTAGGAAGATGCTGTTCATGAGCCGCTGGTTTGTGTGTTCAAGCTTCTGTATTGTCTGCGTGATGGAAGTGATTGTAGGAGATCCAGGGTGCGATGGGTTTTTGATAATGTTGTCAGCTTTTTCCGTGGCAGTGAGCTGTGTAAATGGAGGCAATTGATGGGACGTTGGTTTCTGTGATGGCATGGGCTGTGCACACAACCTTCTGTCATTTCTCTTACTGTCCTGGGCAGGGTTGTGGCCACGCCAGGCTATTATGCACACAGATAGTTTGCTCTCAGTGGTGCATTTGTAGACACTGGAGAGGGTCCTTGTGGACATGTCAAATGTCCTGAGGCGCCAGAGAAAGAAGAGGCACTGTTGTGCCATCTCGACTGTCACATCTGCATTGGAAGTCGGTTATCGTCACTCCAAGCAACTTAATGCTATCCACCCTTTCAACTTCAGTTCCATTGATGCAGATGGGAGCATGTTCTCCTCCTTTCATTCTGAAGTCATTGACCAGTTACTTAGTTCTGCCGACGTTGAAAGAGAGGATGGTCTCAGTGCAACACATCACCAAGTCCGCTATTTCCGTTCTGTATTTTGACTTGCCATCATTACATATTTGTCCTACTATGATGGTGTCATCAGTGAACATGTAGATGGCATTCGTTCAAAATTTGGCAATACAATTGTGGGTTTACAGGGAGTATAGTAGGGGACTGAGAACACATCCTTTAGGATTTCAGTGTAGAATGTTATCATGGAAGAGACACGTTTACCTATTTTCACTGATTGTGCACTGTAGGTCAGAAAGCTGAGGATCCAATTTCAGAGGGCGGAGCCAAGACTAAGGTCAGGGAGTTTTGTGATCAGTCTGAAGGGAATAATGGTGTTGAAGGTGAACCTATAGTCAATGAGTAGGAATCTGACGTGGGTGTCCTTGTTGTCCAGATGTTCCAGGGATATGGTCCCATTCCACTGGCAGGAAAATTGTAGGGGATCGAGGCAGGCTGGGAGACTGGAACTGATGTGGGCCATGACTAGCTTCTCGAAGCACTTCATGCCCCTCTCAGTCTCCTGCGCTCTAAAGAGAAATGTTCCAACTTATCCAATCTCTCCCTATGACTCAGACGCTTGAGTCCTAGCAACATCCGTGTAAAGTTCCAGTTTAATAGAAACTTTCCTATAGCAAGGTGACCAAAACTGAACACAATGCTGAACTTGGAAATATTTGGAACTGTACGTTTTACTCTGCTGCCAATTATTATGCTGCTTGTGATATTGTTTTATTTTTTGTGTTATTCTGAAATCTTATTATTCATTGAATCCTCTGCCGGCAGTCCCCTCGGGTGAACGTCCTCCTGACTGCTTGAATTTGAGTCAATCTATTTTGTTTGGGCAGATATTTTGAGGCCGCTGTATATCAGAAAACAGGAAGAGATGATGGATGTTTGTGCAGTGTGTGTCCTTTACTGGACCAGCTTGTCTCTCCAGGCACCTAAAGCTTTTATTGTGGGCCAGAGTACCTCAAAATTGTTACATCACAGAAGAAAGCTATTCAGCCCATTGTAGGTCCACGCACATAGAACATTACAGCTCAGTACCTACAACATCCTTCAGCACTGCCGACAGATCCACCAACCTTACTGTCAAACGTAAATTTATTAACTAATCCGTCTATACGCTCATTAAGGTCATTTTCAAAAGGACAAACAACAGTCACTCCAAAGCAGATCCTTGAACTATATCACTAGCAACTAAACTCCAGGATGAACATTGCCCATCAATACGACCTTCTGTCTGTTTTCAGCTAGCTGATTTGTGATCCAAACGTCTCCATATTGTCTGGGAGAAAGTACGGACTGCAGATGTTTGAGATCAGAGTCGAGAGTGTGGCGCTAGAAACGCACAGCAGGTCAGGCAACATCCGAGGAGCGAGGAGAAAATGAAGACTGCAGATGCTGCAGAACAGAAAACTGATTCCTGATGAAGGGCTTACAAGAAAAACATTAACTTGCATGCATCTTGGACGCAGTCTCATCTGTTCTGCTTTTCCAACACCACACTCTCAATATTTTTATCAATAGCCTACCATGGAGGACCTTATCAAACACTTCACTGAAATCCATCTACCCCACTTTACCCTCATACACCTGTTTGGTCATCTTCTCAACGAACTCTGTAAGATTTTTGAGGTATGACATACCCTTCACAAACCATGTTGACTATTCCGAATCAAATGATTCCTTTCTAGATGATAGTAAATCCTATCTCTTATAATCCTTTCCAACACTTTACCCACAACCAAAGTAAGATACTATTACCAGGGTTGTCTCTTCTCCATTTCTTGAGCAAGGGGACAACGTTTGCTGTCCTCCAGTCTTCTGGCACTATTTCTGTAGACAATGGCGAACAGATGGTTGAGCAAACTCCTCCCTAGCTTCTCAGAGAATCCTAGGATAAATCCCATCTGGCCAGGGGACTTATCTATTTTCACACTCTCCAGAACTGCTAACATCTCCATGTTACGATCTTCAATCCCATCTAGTATAATAGCCTGTATCTCAGTATTGGCCTCGACAGCATTTTCTTTTTCCATTGTGAATACTGATTCAAATATTAATTTACAGCCTGTCCTATCTCCTCAGACTCTACACACAATTTAACACTACTGTCCTTGATTGCCATTAATCTTCATTTGGTCATTCTTTTATTCATGACATACTGATAGAAAGCTTGAGGTTTTCCCTCGATCCTACTTGACAAAGACTTATCATGCTCTCTACTGGCTATTCTTAGCTCTTTCTTTAAGTCCTTCCAGGCTAACTTGTCACTCTCAAGCATCCGAACTGAGCCTTCACGTTTCATCTTTACATAAGCCTCCTTCTTCCTCTTGACAAGAGATTCAACTTCTTCAGGAAACCACAGCAGCCTCACTTGACTACTTCCACCTTTCCTGACATGTATAAACTTATCAAGGACACATAGTAGCTGTTGTTTGAAAAAGCTCCACACTTAAATTGTACCCATCCTCTGCAGTTTCCTTCCGCATCCTATGCATTCTAAAACCTTTCCTAATCGCATCATAATTGCCTTTCCCCAGCTATAACTCTTGCCCCGCGGTACACACCTGTCCCTTTCCATCGCTAAGGTAAACATAACTGAATTGTGGTCACTATCAGCGAAGTGTTTACCTACCTCCAAACCTAACAACTGGTCTGGTTCATTACCAAGGACAAGATCCAATTTGGCCACTGCCCTTGTTGGCCTATCTACATACTGTGTCAGAAAACCATTCTGCACACATTGGACAAAAACTGACCCATATAAAGTAATTGAACTGTAGCATTTTCAGTCAATGTATGGAAAGATAAATTCTTTCATAATAACTACTCTGTTACTTTCGCTCCTATCCAGTGTCATCTTTGTAATCCTTTCCTCTACATCTCTGTAACTTTTTAGAGGGCAATAGACAACTGTCAAAAGGGTGACCTCTCCGTTTTTGTTTCTAACGTCTTCCCAAACGACTTCAGTAGACGAGTCCTTATCAAGCATCCTTTCTACCAACGTAATGCTGTCTTTGATTTTCAATGCCACCCCACCCTCCCCCACCCCAAACCCCACCCACGCCCCACTTTTAGTACCTTCCTTGTTCTTAATGAAGCATCTAAACCCCGGACCCTCCAACGATCAGTCCTGTCCCTGCTCTATCCATTTCTCCAAAATGGCCACAGCATCAAGCTGTACAACTGAACAATTTGGAAACAGGGAGTGATTGGAGGGATTTTAAATGAGGGTGAGTTGGATAGATCAGAAGACAGCATGAGGGGGCATAGACAGGAACAAACAGAAAATGGAAGTTTTATTTAGAAATTCTCACGGACTGCAAGGCCTTTATCTATTGCCATACGGTTTGAGCACTGTGCAGATACTGGCTGTGGTCCCAGATCATTTATCGCCAACAATATCACAGAGCTGAGTTACTAACACTTAAACAGAGTCCAAAAGGCCAAGTGATTTTTTTTTTCTACAGTGAGAAGGTGATTTAAATTAAATAGACTGGGTGAACAACAGCATGAACTGAGAATCCTTTCAGTACTGAGATACTACAGAGAATCTCAATGAGGTGGATCACTGACAGAGGTGAAATCAGCATCTCAGCTGTGGGCCAAATAATGATTGATAAAGATTGCACACCACTTCCGTGATTTTGTAATACACATTTCAATTTATGTAGCTCAAGATCATGAATGCATCTTATTTCTTTGTACTTCCCATAGTTTAATACTCACAAGAAATAATATTGTCCCCGTATTTTGTGTTCAATAAACAAATTTTACTCCTTGTTCCTCACTTTAGATGTATCCTTGAATCTGTTCTTCATATGAGTTATAAAAAGTAACATTCCAATACTGATGACTGAGGAATATTATTGTCCCTCCCTCCTGTCTGAACTGTAATGTCCCCCAATTCTCTTTGCTTTCTGTCTCCTCCACAATGCCATAACCACATTGTAATTGAAGTGCAGTAAATGACATTTCATCACAGTTCACTAACGTCGATCATATCAATAGCACAGGCCTCATCTGACTCTCTCTGAACCTGGAATGACAATCTGAATCACATTTGTCACGTTCAATTCTCTGTTAACATAACCATGCCATTTGTCTGTTGCAACCCCACCATTATCCGACACACATTCCTCTCAGATCATGAACTATAAAAATTGTCTCAATGTCTAATTGATATTATGATGCTTGATCAATAGTTCCAGGATGTATGTTTCTATTTATAATCAGAGACACATGTTTACGTTCTGATAAACTTATGGCACTACTCCTGCATCCAAGACAGATTTAATGGTTGCACTCACTTGATCTCCCAGCCCCAAGATTTGTTCCAACAGTCACCTTCACATAGTCTATCCAGAAAATGACAGTTTGAATCATTGTTTTGAATTTGAATAAAACAATATTGAATTGAAAGGCGTTGGCTGGAGCTATTTGTTCAGTGACTATGAATGATGTCAGTCTCCGTGGATCCGAGATGTGTCACTGGAGGGTTTGCCTCTTCCATTATTTAAGGACTCGGTTCAATGTGTTCTCCCAGTATGGGCGGGAGCATCAACGACTGGACTAACAGGGATCAGCAGCTCGAGAGACAGGAGGAGGAGAGATCAGAATCTGAGAACATTAGACTGGAATGTTCAATTAATGGATCAGAATCTGAGAATATTAGACTGGAATGTTCCAACAATTGACAGGAGTTTATCCATGGGTCTTTACTACCTTTCTCAGCCTTGGATATCATTAGCATCACGGATCGAAGATATCCTTTGGATTATTCAAGGTCGTTACTATCCCATCCTCGCTATAGTTGGTGTTCCTGGTAAGTCATTCCATCTGTCCATTAAACTGAGTTGAACTGAATTGCTGTTCACATTCAAATTTTAAAATTTGGAAGTCATCATTTTCAGATGCAGTCAAAAATTTTATTCCTTACTGATTATAACGAGCAAATTACTATCCACAACTTACTCAACAATAAACGAGGAGAAACCAGACTGTTCTTAAACTCCATGATCTTTTTTCTCCATTCATATTTACATTTCTCACCACTCACCAATCCTGCCCAGGGCCACTATCAGGATATTTCAGTCACCTTCTCAGCCTCAATGCAACTGCTGAATAATCCATCGTTTGTGCCTTTGGTAAATCCAGATATAACCGTTTCAAGTCCCTTCTAACTATGCTTACGTCACAACATTTTTGCACTTGAGATGGTTACTTTGTCCTCTCCACAGAATCTGTCAGATGGACAGACAGTGCATGGTGGTCAAGTCATTGACTCATAATCAAGCGGCACACAATAATAATCTTTTGGTGTCTCATGAAGGAAGTTGATGGAATGCAAATGAAATCATCACCACTTGTTATGAACAGAAGCCTATCTGTTTGCCTCATGTCCTGTAGAGAAGGCAATGGGTTATCCTTCCATGTTCAGGTCTCTGTGTGACTGCAAACCCACAGCAATTGGTTTACTCTTTGTCAGCCTGTGCAACAGCTGAATCAGCCACGCAGTTCAAGATCAGCATAACATGCTGGTCTGATCATGGCTGCACACATCCCGCGAGAGCAGAACAACAGGAAAGACAGCTCCCTTCCTCTGCCTGATTTCCATGTTCCTGCAAGTAATTTCCATTCAGGTAGGTGACCATTCCCTGTTTCAAGTGAATTCTTTCTGATTGAGTCTCCCTCTGAACGTCATATAAATCTCCATCGACACCTCTGCTGATGACTGACGCAAAAATGTAAGAAACTTCAAAATTCCACATCATTCACATAACAGTGAGAAGGAATGGCTTTTTATTCCACAAGAAAGAAGCTGAGACAGCTACGTGAGGGAACAGAATTAGTGTGATTAACCCTAGAGTGTTGTTGAGATAGTATTTGGGGTATTGGTGCATAGATTTTCTCTCCTTTATTAGGAATAATCCTCTTGGCAGAAAGAGTGCAAAGGAGTTTCACCAGACTCATTGTTGGGATGATTGTACCATCGGGTGTGCATGAGGATTAATCTGTAGCGCTTTGAAGAATAAGAGATTATTGCATTGAACCTTAAGGCGATGGACAGTCACTCATTATATTCCAAACAGAACTAATACGGTGATAAATTCCATGCTTTTTTAAACTTGGTTTACATGATTCTCAATGGCTTAAAAGACTCTGAGAACGTTCCTCTCACTCCACGCCACTCCCCATTTCAATTGAGAGAGAGAGGGCCAGTTTTCAACTAAACTCTTCTAACATTAATACAGTTTATTTGGTGTATGATCATACATAGAACTTCACGTTATCCACCATCCCGACAGGAGCCACAATACTTTCACTCTAAAACAGTTAACTATCCTCACGACCTTCTGACACCCACGGAGAACATGGGTCTGTCTTCTTGGAGATGGGGGATGCCTCCTTGAGACTTGGCACAAAACATTTGGTTTCCTTCCTCACTGCCGGCAAAACACGTTATAGTATCATTTGTTCCACAGGCAATGGAGCCACGAGGAGCATTGTGAGCAGTCTATGAGTGCAGTGTCTGCTCCATTCGTTTCCAGGATGGAGCATCAATGACACCCTCCTATTCCTATGTAATTGTCTCGATGGGTGAATGGTTTCCTCCTGGTTCTATAGAACAGGTTTAGGGGTCTTACTGGACTCTGCCTGTTCCTGTTTAACAGCGCAATATACTGCCCAGATGCCTCCTCTTCCTGTGGAACAGGCAGGATTGAATGGGCTGTCCCTCTTCTTGTTCAGTCATTTCGATGGGCTGAATGGTTTCCACATATCCATGTAACCAGCTTGAGATGCTGCATGAGCTCCTCTTTTAACTGTGGAAATGTGCAGTGCCTCACAGCACTGTTACATGAATGTTACCGACACTTTAACAGCACAAACATGAATGTTGTTTGGGTCTTCCTGAATATAGACACAGACCGGTTCAGGAGCTGAGGGGGAACAAATTGTTCTGAATATTGTGTGATCTTCAGTGATCACGCTGTTTCTGATCTTGAGATAGATGGGGGGCGCCGGGAATGGGGGCATACAGACGTTGACGAAGGAGCTGAAGATGCTTGTGCTAAGCAAGTTAATTTGAGGATCTCCTGAAGAGATGTCCCGTAACTGAGAGGATTGTCGGCCACCGACCACAAACATCTTCCTCTATGCTCTGAAAGATCTCAACCAGTGGGGAAGGTTAGACCTGATTTTCATTCAGCTCAAATAAGTAGGTGGTCCCGATAACATCCTCAGTCAACTACTGCCTTGATCTCAAGGCCATTCACTCTTTCCTGAGCCCCTGTGTTCACCTCTTGTTCATATCAATAGGTGATGGTGTTTGTGTAGAGAGTGATTTCCTCTCATATAGGGTAATCAATGTCAGGAATTATCTGGACTAGAGAGTTAGGGGAGTTACATCACTGAAAGTATTTAAAGAGGTGGTACATGAATTTTTGACCTGTCAGAGAGCTGAGGATTGTGAATAACTGGCCATTAAGGAGGAGTTAATGCTAACAGTAGGTTAGTCATGATTGTATACAATGGCTTGACTGGCCGAATTACCTATTCCTGTTCCGTATGTTTTCATTTTCTGTAATTTCAAAGTAAACTGCTGCAATTTTCCTGGATGTATTGTTATTGCATGTTGTAATCAGAGAGAGCAAAGCATTTTTGAGTCATCTCTGAGTGAGGCTCTACCATGCACTTTGATCTGATTAAGGTCTCAGCAGCACTTTTCTGTCAGTGTACCATTTCCCTACATTCATTTATCTTACAAATGTCTGACATAGACAATTTTGAACAAATGGAAATATCCAGGCATCACAATCTTCTGTGGAAGGGAATTGAAACCTTACCAACTCTTTGAGAATCTCTTGTTCGTGTTCGGACCAATGTTGGAGAGACAGTCATGTCTTTTCCCTCTCCTCTATTGGTGAAAGCAAATTTTAAATGTAACCAGTTGAGTGCTGTGTCCAATGATATCGGTATCGGACTGGGTAATTTTCTAGAAAAATCTGAGACACAGAAAGTTTGACTGTGAACAAATGGTAAAAGGATAGTGTCCCAAATGTTTTTCTGACTTTGAACTTATTCTGCTCACACAAATGTCTGAAAATGCGCATTTCTTCCCGAAACAGTTGGATTTGGCTGAATTCCCTTTGCTTCGAGATGTACAGAGATTCTTATGAATCCTCATCAGGAATCCGCCACAAGTGGTAAATATGACTTAGGATTCTTCTGCTCTCACGTCTTGTTTTCAGACAGAACACAGTAAGAGAGAGAGTGACCAATTGGCTGCTGCTTCTGAAGCAAGTAATATTTTTCTCCGTCTCTGTGTAGAAAAATACAAGAATGCCAACTGAACGCCAAACTGGACCATGTACACTCTCCATGTACATTCTCTGGAATGCATGATAATAGACTGTATGCTGTATGCAGCATCATTGCTATTGTTGTGCACAATGCCTTTCACTAGCAAAATAAAATAATGTGCCCGTTTTATGATTTGATGAGATGTTTATATGCATCTGCGTAATTTTTAAAAATTAGTTGATATCTTCATAATATTTGTGTTAATACCAATGCATCTCATTCAAAAACATATTATCTAGCTTTAGTCTTCTTAACCAAGAGAAAATATGTATCCAGCTGAACGACTTCTCTGAAAATCGTGGTTCAATAAGATTTCTCATCTAAGATCTAAACAGATAATCCCCGATAACAAAAGGCCTTCATTTCAGGAATGAGTAAAGCGAAGCATCTTTGAACATCTTTGAAATGAATTGTATCCGGTTTTATTTTTCGTTTAGAGGATCAAAACTGCACCCAGTGTATCTGATGTGGTCTCAGCAATGCCCTGTACAGATACAGTGAAATATTCCTAATTAAACCCAATACCCGTTGCCACAAACAGCATCATTCCACTTACCTTCCGAATCGCTTGCTGCATCTGCAGACAGACTTCATATGATTCATGTACCAGGAATATGAAAAACATCTGCACCACAGAGTTCTGCAATCTTTCTCCATTTAAATTGTTCTTGACTGCCATAGACAACTCACATTATATTATTTCTGCTGAAAGTATGCTCACTAACCTTCCCTGTCTACATCATAATGCAGATTCACTACCTCCACTTGAAGATCTATTGAATGATCATTTTCGTGTACAAGGTAGTTCTGCTTTGATCCATTCAGTCCATTCATCAAGATATTTTACATAGATTATTGATCATTGATGACCCTACAGTGATCTCTGAGTCAAAACTAGTGACAGGTTTGTTTAAAAAGTCATATATCTCTGCTATTTCCTGTTAGTGACAGCATCCCTGTTCCTGTACACACTTCAGGCGGGTTGAATGGCCTCGTCCTGGGCTGTGTAATGTACTCAACGAGCTGAATTACTTCATCCTGTATTCCTGTGTAATTCTTTGTAGGGGTAGAATGGTCTCCTCCCGTCTCATTGTAACGATACAGTCGGGCTGAATGGGGTGGTCGTCTACCCTGTAATCGCATTGAGAGGTGGATTGAGGGAACAACTCCTGTGGTAGGGGCAGCAGTATACCTCTGTAACGGCAGGGAGCGTGGATTGAGCGAACAACACATGGGAAAGGGGCAGCAGTTGGCCATTTGGCGGCACCATTCAGAATGCTCACGGCTGATCCGAGTGTGTCTGACCATCGGCTCCTGTCTGTTCCCAATAAACATTGACTCTCCTGTCCGGCAAAGATCAGTCAAGCTCAAACTAAAATACCTAAACTAACCGAGTCTTCCCTGCTCCCTGAGGATGAGGACACCACAGATAGCGGAACAGTAACGGGAAAGGGACGTCCTTCTTCCATTGTGGGACACATTTTTTAAAAACTGTGTTAACCTCATATTAAACCCCTTTTCGGATATAGTGGTACAATAACTAGGAATCGACATTAACCATTCTGCCCTCCAATCTTTTCTCACATTACCACTGACTCTTTCCGATCAAATATGATGCTGCTGCTGTCTCAGGAAGAGCATAATACCACATGAGCATTAGAAAAGGGAGCAGAATTAGACCTATCGAGTCTGATATACCATTCAGTCATTTCTAATATGTTCCTCAACATCAGTCTCCTACCTTCTCCCTAGAATCCTTGATCTCCTTATAAATAAAAAAAAGTGTTTATTTGTGTCTTAATGGCACTACTGTCTGTGTCTTAATGTGCATTTATATGTGTGTGTGCCAATGTGTTTGTTTTTTTTTGTATTTGCATGACTATGTCTGTCTGTGTATCAGCCTGTGTGTTTCTATCTGTGTTTGTGTCTATTTGTTTGTGACTGTTTATGTCTTTGTGTGCTTCTCCGTGTGTGCATGCTTATCTCCATGTATGCATTGTATATGTTAGTATTGGGGTATTTACCAATACGTCTGTGTATTTCAATGCCTGCATCTCTGTGCAATGGGATACCTGTATTTCTGCAAGTGAGAGAGATGAGGTTGGAACTGACAGTAGGTTTGAACTGAGAATTGTTCTTTACTGAACACTGCTCCTTACTCGGTTGGTGGCTCGCGGATGTTTCAGAATTTCCACACAAGGCCTCCTGGTCGTCTCCAGCTCTTTCCAGGATCCTCCCCACATATCATGGTAGGGGGAAGGGGGAGCGGATATCCGGCACTCCATCACCCGACTTAGCCCTTTCTGTCCTATTCCAGGCTGTTTCTCCTAGAATGGGAGAAAGGGAGAGAATGAGTGAGGGTGGGAGTGAATGGCCCTGCTGTTAGTGCTGGGGTAGGTGAGGCTTATGTCAGAAACGTCGACTCTCCAGTTCCTTGGATGCTGCCTGACCTGCTGCGCTTTTCCAGCAACACATTTTCAGCCCTGATCTCCAGCATTTGCAAACCTCACTTTCTCCCAGGTGAGGTGTGACACGGTGAGGTGGCCGGAGGGCGTCTGTCCATAGTGTTGTATGAATGTAGTGCTATTAGTGTGCGGGGCTATTGCATCAGGGACAGTGAATGTGGGGGAGGGAAGGTGCTGAATTCAACAGCGGGAATGGTCGTGCTTGAGCCTTATTTGGAGATAGAGCGTGAGCCTTGGTTGAGGGTAGGTGCTGTAACAGATATACAGTGAGTGTGAGGGAACAGTGAGAATATACGGTGACACTTATCCTGACAGAGTGGAATGGATATTGATGCTTGTCCTGTATTGCTGGACATGTCTTCAGATCATCTCAGCATCGAGGTGAGCCTCCCGGAATGCCTTATCCAAGTCTATCACTAGTAACGAATCTGTCCATCAGATTCCACAGAATCAGTTTGGGTGGGTCTTACAAATAACAAGGAGAAACAAACTTGTTCTGTTGTATATTTGAACCAAAACTGTTGCACAAATGTTTTGCATCATATGCTCTGGAAATTAGATATGCAACTATATGCAAAGAGAAGCCAAAACATACTGATATTATCGCTCGGCTCCTAACCTAGAGACCCATGTAATGTTCTGGGGAGATGGATTCAAATCCTGCCATGGCAGATTGTGGAATTTGAATTCAATAAGTATCTGGTATCAAGGGTTTATGATGATCAGGAATCTATTGTTGATTGTTGGAAAAACTCACCTGGTTCACTAATGTCTTTTAGTGAAGAAAACTGGCTGTTCTTATCTGGTCTGGCCTGCACGTCACTCCAGATCCAAGACAACACTGTTAAGTCTTAACTGCCGTCTGGCATGGCCAGCAAATGCTGGTTATCCAGTGAAGCCCCCATCCTGAGAATGAGTAACAAATATCTGTGGGTTCTGCAGTAATAATGGATGGTGTCAAGTTGCATCGAAACTGAGTTAACTAAGTGACTGCTAATGTTGTGAAAAATAAATTCCATAAGTGTATATCAGGTAGGTTGAAGAGTATGTTGTGAGCCAAACTAGAGAGCAGATTATTTCGGATTTGGTGTTGTGTGATACTGATCAAGGATGATAAGCCATGATCATATTGAATGGTGGTGCAGGCTCGAAGGGCAGAATGGCCTACTCCTGCACCTATTGTTTATTGTGTGGTCAGAAGGACTAATTACTAACCTTGCCCTGAAGCAGCTTTGGGGGCATAGTGACATTAATATGTTATATTTTACACGGCGTCTGCATTCAATATGGAATGTTTGAACATTGTGGTCAAACACCATGGAAGCCCAGGGGCTAGAGTGTCAAGTTCTCTGCAGTGAATTGGGGAAGAACAATGTAACATTCAGTCAGAGAACAATGCTTGTTAGACTCATAGATTCTTACAACACGGAGACAGGCCATTCAGCCCAAACTGGTCCATTCCGAACAAAATATTTCCCTGTGTCCTTCTAATCCATTCCTACCTGTGTGTTTGTCCAAATGTTTTGTTTTAAATTTCGTGAATGTACCCGCCTTAACCACTTCTGCTGGTAGCTCATCCCATATGCATACCACCCTGTGTGTAAAAGAATTGCCCCTCAAGTTCCCTTTTACTCTTTCCCCTTTGAACTTAAATTGATGCCCTCTAGTCCATGATTGCCCAATCCTGGGGAAAAAAAGACTGAGTGCTTTCACTCTATCCATGCCTCGCATGATCTTTTAGACGACTATCAGATCCCCTTCAGCCTCATGCATTCTAAAGTCAAAACTCCTAGCTTGTTCAATCTCTCACTAAAACTCAGACCATTGAGTCTTGGCAACATCCTTGTAAATTTCTTCTGCACTCTTTCAAGTTTAATGACATCCTTCCTCTAGCAAAGTGAACAAAACTGAACATGACGCTACAAGTATGGACTCGCCAACATCTTGTATAACTACAATATTTCGATATTCAGTGCTCTAACTGATGAAGGCCATTGAGCCAAATGCATTTTTCAGTGCCTTGTCTACCTGGGACTCCACTTACAGAGAACCGTTCACCTGAATTCCAGGGTCACTCTGTTCCACTGCACTCCTTAAGGCCCTGACATTCACCATGAAACTCCTGCCTTGATTTGACTTTCTAAAATGCAAGAACTTACACTTATCTGAATTAAACTCCATTTGCCATTTCTCGGCCCACTTCCCCACCTAATCATGGCACTGCTGTAATTTCTGAAATTAAATATACAACCATGCTCTTGTCAAAGTTACTGGTCACATTATCAAAGCAGTCTAACAAACTTGTGAGCCATAATTCCGCATTCACAAGGCTCTGTCTTTCCAAATGCATGTATATCTTCTCCCTCAGAATCTTCTCAAGTAACTTACCTGCTACAGATTTTAGGTTTACTGGACTATAGTTCCCCGTTTTTTATTCGTAGCCCTTTCCGAATAACGGCACAGCATTCACTACCCTCCAGTCCTCCAGGACATCACCCGTTGGCTATCGATGATGCAAAAGTACCAACCAGGGCCCCCGCTATTTCTTTCCTGTCCTCCTGCAGTGTTCCTGAATATATATGGTCAGGACCAGGAGATTTATAGAAATACTACAAAGTCTGAAAAATTTCATGTAAAACACCTACGAGTGAGAAAGTGAGTTAACAATGATTAGCATAATAAATTAAAGATTATATTAATCACATGAAGTGACTTCAGAAGAATTCCAGACATTGTAGAATCCTGAGAATTCTCAGAAATTTACGATCCAGAAGAGGAAGGCCATGAAACTGATAAGGAAATCAAAAAGTGAACATGCATGCAAACAAACAGGAACACAAAGTCTGCATAAATCTATGATCTATATTTCAAAGGAAAGAGAAAAGCATAGTCAAATGTGAAAATCTGCGATCAGGAGAGACGAGCTTATTATGGATAACAGGGAAATGGCCAAGTAAATAACCAGTTAACTTGCATCTGTCTTCATGGAAGAAGATCCAGAAAATCACCCAGAAATACGACATCATCATATAGAACTTGTGGATCGAAAGACATAAAGTCAATTTATATCAGTAACAAGGCTTTACTTGAACAAACAGCTGGATTGAGCATTGCTAACCTTGACAAACCAGATGTACTTCATACCAAAATATTCAGAAATAAACCACTAATAGAAGTATTACTTGCACTGTCGTTGATGGTGTTTTATTTCCCAGTGCATTTTGCATAGTCTGGAAGCCGTTGTAGATAAATGGACATCAGTAAATGTGATCCAAGCACTCTCGACGAACGGTAGTGATCCAAGCATCTACAAAGGGAAGAAGAGATAGTGTGGAGAACTGCAGACCAATTAACTTGATATTAGTGGGGAAACTGTTGGAATCTATTATATAGGATGTGACATTCGTTATTTAGAAATTAACAGCAACATTGGACAGAATCAGTATTCATTTCTGAAAGGGAAATCATACTTGACAAGTTTTGGAATTGTTTGAAGTTGATGCTTACAGCATAGATAATGGGGAACAAATACAATTGGCATATTTTAGATTATTAGAAGGCTTTCTATAAGAACTCATACAGTGAGTTCGAAAATGCAAAGAATGTGAAGGGTATTCGGAGAAATATATGCAAGTGGTAATTTAAAGTTTGGATTGCTTTACTTTAAGGGAGTCAGAATGCAGATGTAAAGACATGTTGAAACAGTTTAACAGCGTGTTGGTGAGTACTATACCTGGAATATTGAGTACAGTTTTGGTGACCAAATCTGAGAAATAATTTACTGACGACAAAGGAATTTCAATGGACATTCTCCAGATTAATGCCTCAATTGGCGAGATTGCGTGATGAGGAAAGTCGGCCTGTGTTCTCTAATGTTTCAAAGAATGAGAGATGGGTCACTGTGAAATATATAAAAGTCACAAAACATGTGACAAGTTGCAAATTAACAGGATGTTTTTCTGGCTGTCTAATCCACATTCACGGGAAATAATGGCAGGATAAAGGACAGACCATTTAAGGCTGCAATAGGGAGGAAATTCTGCACGCTTAGGGGACTAACTAACATGGGGCATGGAAACCTGCTGGCAGGGCAAGTTAGGGAGAATTTCCAGATATTCTACGAAAGTGTCCAACGGATTCAGAATAACCAGGGAACAGGTCGAACTCATTAGTGACTTGCCAAATTGCATCCAAATGAAGTTTAGTGGTAGGACATAGAAGGTGGTGGAAGACTGCTGCTTGTGTGACTGGAGACCAGTGTCCAATGGTTTACCACAGGGTTCAGTACTGTGTCCATTATTGTTTGTGATTCCCAGGTGCTGGTGTTAGACGAGGTGGACAAAGCTAAAAATCGCGTAACACCAGATTATAGTCAAACAGGTTTATTCAGCGGCACTAGCTTTCGAAGTGCTGCTTCATCAACAAAGTGCACAATCACCTGATGAAGAAGTAGCACTTCGAAAGCTAGTGCCGCCGAACAAACCTGTTGGACTCTAACTTTAATATTTGTGGTACTCATAAATGATGTAGCTGTGAATATGGACGAGGGGTAGGTAGTGTGATAAGTAAGTTTGTGTTTGATATCCAGATGGGCCGGTTGGTTGGCAGTGAGGAGGAAGGCCTTAAGTTAAGGGGAGATACAGAAGGAATGGTCAGCTGGCAAGTTCAGTGGCAGATGGAACGTAACCCTGATAAATATGAGGTGATACACTTTGGAAGAAGGAACCAGACAGGGGAGGACTCAATGAATGGCAGCACACTAGGAAGATAAGAGAGTGTTTCTACGGACATCCCTGAATGTGATGGACAGATTAATACACAATTTGGGAAAGCATAGGGGACTGTAAATATAACGTTGATTCACTGAGGCACAGATTATAAGAGCTATGCGGAACTTTGGTGAAGCCAAGATGGAATACCGCGTGTATTTCTGGAAACCACATTACAGGGAGGATGTGAGTGCACTCGAGGAGGTGCAGAAGCGATTCACCAGGATGTTCCCTGGGATGGAGCATATCAGCTATGGAGAGAAGCTGGATAAGCTTTCGTTGTTTACATTGGAGGAGAGGAGGCTGAGGATGACGTGATTCAGAAACATAGGATTACAAGGTGGATGGACAGCAGTCGTTCCTTGTAGTCAAAGGGCCACACTTTAAAAGTGAAGGGTTTGCGGTTTAGTGAGGATTTGAGGATTGATTTTCACCCAGAGTGTGTTGGGGTCTGAAATGCAATTCTTAAGAGGGGAGTTGTCATGGTAACCTCAAAACCATTAGAAAATACACGGTAGTGCACTTGAAATGCCTTCTGATTCACGGCTACGGGTATTGTGTCGGAAAGTGGGTCTAATGTGGACCGTGCTGTATTTCTGATAGTACAGAGTCTTTGCTTCTGTGATTGTATGGCTGTGGAAGGTTAATCACTGAGTACCTTAAAATAGGAATTCATAGGTTTCTGAAGAATATCTTAACAAACTTTATAAGACAGAACTTGCAATATCTTCTGAAAACAACAGGAGAAAACAACACAACAAAGAAAACTTCCTAGCAATACTAGGGATCTTTAGTCTGGTGAGAAAAAGGGAATGTAATGAAATTAGCAACTAAACAGTTTAGAGGAAGTATTGGACTGACACTAATGGGCATAGACAAAGTCAACAGAGATTTATGAAATGGGAATCATATTTGAGAAAGTGGCTTTTATCAAAATTATGGAGAAGCTATCAATGCAATACAAGCGGAATTTCAGAAAGATTTTTGATAAAGCCCAAGCCTGTTGTGCGAAATGTAATCCTGCGGGACTAAGGATAATATATGGTCACGGTTTTAGAATGGGAGAGCTGGCTGGAAACACTGAGTAGGAATAAAACCATGTTTTTTTTTTAAATAGAAGGCTAGTAGGATATAGCAAGGATCGTGGCTTGTGCCCCAGTCATTCCCAATACACATCATATCTTTGGTTGAGGGACTCAAATGCAATATTCCCAACTCAGCTGACAGCACTGAACGATGTCAGTATGTGAGTGAGTGAGGGGTGTGTGAAAAAGCTCCAAAGTGATTGAGACAAGTGAGATTACTGGGAAAATACGTTGCAGATGGAGACCAATGGGAGAGATGAGATGCTGTGCACATTGATGGGAACAATAAAATGGCAGCCTTCCATTTGAAAAGGACGTGGTTGAAAAATGTTGCTCTATAAAGGAATTTAAGCTGCATTTTTGGTTACTTCTGCTCAGCCCTCTCGGTACATATAGGGCAATGAGTTCTGAAGCCAGATGTCAATACTGGGAATGGCATTGGCACGCTGACCAGTGTATATAGACCCTGCAAGTGGGGAACTGTGACATTGAAATGAATCTGGATCTCCCTGTACACCAGTCACTGAAAGCAATATTTCAGGAGCTGAAAGCAGGTAGGAAGGAAAATGGTGTTTTCACGTTTATTTCAGAGGAATTGAGTACAGGAGTAAATGTATCTTACTGCAGCTGTAGAGGGCCTTAGTGAGACCCCATCTCAAACATTGTACAGTAGTGTGTGCAGCTTTGGTCTCCTTACCCAAATAAAGGACAAACCTGACATTGAGGGAGTGCAGGGAAGGATGACCAGATTGATCTCTGGGATGACAGGCTTGTCGTGGGATCAGAGTTTGGGGCGACTGGGCTTGTATTCCATGCCGTTTAGGAAGATGAGTGGAGATCTCAGTGAAATACTTAACACTCTGACAGGGCGAGACAGATTGGAAGCAGGAATGGTAATTCCCTGGCGTGGACGTCTAAAACAAAGGGCCACAGTATTAGGTACAGACAGGCCACTTTGCATTGAGATGAGAATAAATGTCTGCACTCAGAGACTGGCGAACCAGGGGTACTCTTTCCCAAATCAGGCTGTGGAAACCAAGGCGCTGAATATAAATAAGGATTTCTGGAAATTATAGGGATAGGGAGAGAGCAGGAACATCGTGTGAAGATAGATCAGCTATCAGTCCAGGTTGTTCTCCAATGCCGCAGTAGCTGTATTCCTGTGCAACGCCGTGTTGTAGAAAACGTGCAATATTAATAATGGGGTCTATGAGAAAAAGAGGGCAAGGGATGAACCCCCCCCAAAATATCAGTAAAGCCAAAAATTAACTTTATCTCACACACACACTAGCACAGTCTAAAATACATCGTTAAATCACATATTTTAATGAAACTTTCCTCTAAATGTAACACTTTCAAACTACAGTCACTGACTACAGCAGTGTACCTTTCACCACACTCTTCTCCAGAAAGTGCGTGGGGCTGACTGAACACATGATGCCAATGGGGAAATTCCAGTTCTCCTCAAGATTCTTCCCACAGTTTGAAATAAATTTCTTTCTAAACGTAGACTACAATTCCCGGTTTCAGGCTCAGTTTCAAGGCTTCCACAGCGGATTGCATTCCTGTTTTAGCTGAACACATTGATTGGACATTTTGCAGATAGAGGATCCTGAGGCTGGGTTTTGCTGTTCAGCTGGTTCCTGGGAAGGAATCGCGTCACAGTGAATGAGAGTTTACTTCATGGAAAAAGGTTCATGAATCACATTGCAGCCAAATTGTATTTAATTAACAAGCATTATCAGAGAACTGCCTGTATATTGAATGAAGGAGCAAAATTGATGGGCTGAAGGGACTCCAGCAGCTCACATTTTATATTTCACAATGTTCAAACATATTAAGGCATACGAATATTGTATGGGTAAAACTGCATGAAGGAGATGTTCGGCCAGTAACTAGCACTGGGAAAGCTCAATGTGTTGTGTGGCGTACTCATTTCCCGATGATCCTGTGCAATCTGTGGAAAAACTCTGTAAATGTTGTCACACACGTCAGATGTTAGGAAGGAGGTTTCTGCATGGTCAACAGGACTATGTTTCCTGTTCCGTTTTCCGACACCAAGTTTGGGGCCGGGTGTTCTCTCCGGGTATATCTTTTAAGAGCTCGGACCAGTTGATACAATTGAGTATCTTGCTTGGCTGTTTCAGAGACCATTGAAAAGTTTATCACATGTCTGTGTTTCTTGAATCACTTTTAGGCCAGACCAGCAAAGCACGGGAGACTCACTTCCTGAAAGTATGTTGGGAAGGAGATCGATGTTTACATTCAACTTTGGACACAATATCACTGTTACTGACACCATATTTTAGAGCTCGGTATGTTAATAATTGTTTTTATGATTCCACAAGCTGCCACCAGCTGCCCAAGCATTAGCCTGGTCTGTATTAGTAATCCAATGACAATTCCACAACAGCACTATCTCCGCATGGGGACATATCAGAAACCACAGTGAGCTGCTTGACAACTCTGTTAAAAAATGAACTCCGACCAATTTTGACTGTCGTGATGGGACTGATGGGGTGCTAATTGGTCAGATTGTATTTATTCCCCTCTTAGGGATTTGGACATAGCTGAGTAATGTTCCACATTGCCAGGGAGATGTCAGAGTTGGAGCTGGAATGAAACAGCCTCCCCAGGAACACGGCTTGTTGTGCAGAAGAAGTCTTCAGTCCTATTGCAGGAATGGGGTCAGGGCCCATTGCCTTTGTCGTATCTACTGTGTTCAGCTGTTTCTTCATGTCACGTGCAGCGACTCGAATTTGTTGTGATTCTGTGGGCATCATGACAGGGTGAGGTGGATCATCGACTCAACATGTTTGGCTGAGGATAGTGCAGATACCCCATAATTGATTTTTACACTGATGTACAGGACTGCTACATTATTTAGGATGGGGATATTTATGGAGTCCTCTCCTCCAGTAACTTGTTTAATGGTCCATCGACATTTATGCTTATATTTGGCAGGATGACAGAGCTTAGATCAGATTTGTTTGTCGTGGGATCATTTCTGCCTCTGAACCAGATGTTAGTCCTGCTGTTTAGAATGTAACCAGTCAATTGCGGTAACTTTGATAGGTTGTCATCAGGTAAAGGTATACATGGTACCGGCCCTGGCATGTTCACCCACTTCATCACTGAATCATAGATCTGCTTGATGGTAATAGTGTACTGACAGATTATCCTAAGCGAAAGGTTGCAAATTGTCATTGAATGCAATTCTGATTCTGCTGCTGATGTGATCTACAGCATCAGATGATAACCTAGTTTAAGCTGCAATGTCTACAATTCAATTCCACTGACTATCCCCCAGTTCACACCGAGACAAATTCACCCAGCAGCCCTGTATTCACTGACCTACTCTGTTTTCTGGTGCGGCAACCCTTCCGTTTTCATAGTCTCATTCTGCTGCAATTCTTTCCTTGGTGTCACGCCTCTAATTTGTTACTTTCACTCAATCAATTTAAGGTACTAATCTGAATCTCTTCCTTTCAGTAATACTATCTTCTAAATTTGAAGTGAATGAGTTTCCTTCTGTTTTTCTCCCTGACGATGATTCTGATCTCCGCAGTGTCAGTGAAGCCAGCCTTCTGCAGTTTCCGAGTCAAGGAACTTTGCATTATCGTTCAGTTTCCAGTGTAAGGCGCTCCATGTTGGACAAAATGTTTGGGCATCTTTGACATATGTAATTGGAAATTGTTCAAAAACAGAAATTGCTGAAGATGTTGCAGCATTTTCTGGAGTGAATACAGATATACACTTTCAGGTCCAGTGAACCTTCTACAAAGCTCCCTGTTTCTCCAGCAATTTTTGGTACTTTATTTCCAGTATCGATCGTTATTTGTTTATTTGAAAATTTGTTCTGTGCCCCAATTCATTTCTGGATAAACACAGCAGGTCTGTCAGCATCCGCAGAGACAGAGAAACAGAATTAGTGTTTCAAGTCTACTGTGACACTTCTTCAGTACTGAACATGATTGGAAAATGAAAAACCCTTGCCAGAGATGGGGAATGGGTAACAGGGAAAAGAGGTTGTGGCAAAAGATAAATGAAGAGTATGTAAAACGGGTTTAAATTAAGATGTAATTTGGGGAAAGGGTTTTTTCTATTGCTAAGGAAGGCACAAGCACACAAGGCCATATGGAGGTCAGGAGGGGGCATTTTGACTATATGGTATTATATAGATCTGGCCATAGATACGTTTTCATTGTCGAGATCATCACCCCCTTTAGACAAATAAATTCATGTGCGTGACCTCTTATTGGTACTAAGTAAGCGTTTCATGCTGCCTCAGTATTTAATATGGAGACAGACAAATAACAGTATGAAGTTTGGGCTGAGTACTGTTTTACTGTGATGTTTAATATAGTTTCAAATTTGCAGTACTTATCTTTAAATGCTTGGTCTTGAAGTTAGTATCAGATGGAGTGCAGAAGGTTGTGGGGCTGACATTCCAGAAGTTTATGAAATCATGAGCGGTATGGATTGGGTGAATATCCAAGGGTTTTTCCACAGGATGGGAGAGTTCAACCATAGAAGGCATAGGCTTAAGTTGAAAGGGGGAAATTTACAAGGGACGAAGAGGCAATATTTTAACACAGAGGGTGGTGTGGGTATGGAATGAGCTGCCAGAGGAAAAGTAGTAGATCCATGTACAGCTCCAACATTTAAAGCTCATTTGGACAAACGTATGAATGGGAAACATTGAGAGCTATATGGGCCAAATGAAAGCAGCTGGGGCTAGTACAGTTTGGAAAACCTGGCCAGCATAGACATTGAAGAAAGCTTCACACAGAGTCAGTGTGGTTTCGTGAAAGGGACGTTATATTTTGCCCTGTAAGATCATGCAACCTTTTTCTGGAGAGGCCTGAAAATGTAACAAGAGGATTTGGTATGGGGGGAATCTGGTAGACAAGAAGCTTTCCAGAGATTTTCCACAGGGTATGACCAAATAAAAGATCTTACTCAAGCGAGAAGCTCGTGGGATGACGGATAATGTATGAACATGCGATGATGATTGGTTAACACATAGAAATCGGAGAGTCAGGATTAATGGATGTTTATGATAAATGTGTACCTGCTCGAGTACCATACATATCAGTCCGATGTCATCAGTTATTTACAATCTATGCTGATAGCCTGAATGAGGGAGCTGAGTGCAACATACATCCGAGTTTGTGGACGACACTGAGAACCAAAAGGCAGGCTATTATTTAACGGAGAGGACTCCCAAAAAAGGAGCAGTACAAAGTGTTTGGAGTCTTTCAGTGTACGAAACATAACGTCAGCATGCTGATGCAGCAAGTAACTAGGTTGGGACATTAGGCAGCTTCCAGAGATGAAAAGGTTGAGTTATTGAGAACCTCTATAATGGTGAGGTGAATATTCATTGGGGTTAAATGAATGAGAAGTGATACTGCTGAAATATACAAGACACCGAAAGGGTTTGAGAAGGCAGATATTGAGAAGTTGTTTGCATTCCTGGGCAGATTGTCGCACTAGAGGATATAGATACAGAATAAGAAGTATTGATTTCAATCTGAGATGCAAAGTGGTGTCTTCTCTCAGAATATAGTAAATGTCTGGGATTCCCTAACCTAGAGAGGTGTGGAGGGATATAGGAGTCGGCAAGAAAGTGGAGCTGAGCCCTGGAGTACATCAGCCATGTTCTTATTAAATGACAGGTTAGCTTGACGGGCCGAATGGCCTACTCTTGTTCCTATTTATTAATTTCACATGTTATGCTTTTGGAAAGTAACCGGGTATTTTCCTGGAAGTTGTGTTGTACAATGTTGCACTCAGGGAGAGCAGATGATTTGCTTGAGTTAACCCTGGGCTGTATTCCCAGGGAATCTGGGTGTGTAACATGACCAACATCTGGAGCAGAAGTTACAGAGAGGAGAAACCTGGAAGGAAGGACTGGGGGCGGGGGCCGGTTCCTGACCCAGCCTGGATTTTCCAAGTACAATTCCGAAACTACACTTAACCATCGGAGTGGCCTCGATCTGTGTATCAGGTCCGAAGGGCTGAATGGAACATCAAAACACAGGGCCGAGGGATATGAATGGGCCATTCGGCCTTTGCACACGACTCCACCAGTAACTAAGTTCGTGGCTCATCTCATTTTGGTCCCAACTACACTTTTCTCTCCATGCGCCATTATCCCTGATTCATCTCTCTATGGGCAATCAGGTGAAACGAAGCTCAATATAAGATAAAGATTCAGCCATCCCAATCTTCTGGGAAAGAGAATTCCCGCTTGAATGAAATTCCACTTGGTGAATTTCTCCTAATTCCTGCTCTGACTGAGATTAGAGGGAGTCACCTTTTTTTTTCTAGTCCCACTCTTCCACTGCTCACAACAAGTTTTAAATGTGACCAGGTTGGTGATGTGGCCGATCATAAAGGTCTCAGACTGGGTCAGGTTCAGTGGCAGGAACAAGTCAGACAGATTTCTTTAGTCAGCCACAAGTAACTAATAGAACTAACGGGTGTGCATGGTGGATCTGTGGTTAGCACTGCTACCTCACATCACCAAGGAGCTGGGTTCAATTCCAACCTCGGGCGACGCTCTGTGTGGGGTTTCCTCACAATGCTCCAATTTCCCCCCACAGTCCAAAGGTATGCAACTTAGAGTGCATTGTCCATGCTAAATTGTCCATAGTGTCCAGGGATGTGTAGGTTAGTCATGGGAAATGCAGGGTTACATGGATAGGGAAGGAGGCCAGGTCGGGGGGGGGGGGGCGCTGTTCGGAGGGTCAGTGTGGACTTGATGATTGGGATATCCTGCCTCCACACTGAAGAGATTCTATAAGAATGACAATAAATTTGGACTATACCCAGTGGATATCCATCTGATCCATTCTCCTCTAGGTCTTGTATGTTTCAATAAGATCAACTCTCTTTCCAAGAGTGACCTGTTAAAGCCTTCGTAATATAAGGTACTCATTCCTGGAAAATGTGAAGTGAAACATCTCCGAACTTCTTCCAATGTAATTATATCCTTCCTCAGATAAGGAGATAAAGAAAAATTAATCTCACACTCGGAGCTTGTGTTTTATTTTTGTTTTCTCAGTGTTGTTGGTCTTTGTAACTCTCTTCCCCACAGAGCATTGGAGGCAGAGATATTGAATATCTTTGAGGCACAGACTGAAAGTTCATAAATAACAATTTAGTCGAGGATTATCGGGGATTGGCAGGAATGTGCGATCTGGGGGAAAATGTAGACAGTAGTACCAAATGACACGGCTCCAGAACATTCAGAAATATAATACAAAACTGATGGTAGACTGATGGAAGCTCAGTGTATATTCCGATGGCTTTAATTCATGAGAGCTCCAGGATTATGTTTTTTCAGGACATTTCAGCTGCGGTGATTCAGAAAAGAAAATATTGTGATGACGTCAAGAGAAGAGTAAGGAAACTCAGGATTCAGTATTCCTTATGGTTCCCAACGGTGCTTCGTATTGCTTTGAATGGATCAATGAACTTGTTTGTCTCTCCAGAGAATGCAAAAACTTTGTGGACATTTTAAAGTAAGCTGGATGTTGAGATAATCATGTTTCTCTCTTAAAGAAATTTTGTTGGATTTTTCTGGTATTAACCAATGCTAAATTATAGTCGGGGATGGGTAGAATAAACACTTTTACCTTCTTCAAACTATCACTACTTCATACTATACTATACCCTATACACGCCTCTCATGATTTGATAAAATCTATACTTCCATAAGAACCACCTTAGTTTCCTGCTCTGTAAAGAAACAAGTTCTAACCTGTCCAACTTCTCCCTGTAACTCAACCCTTTAGCACAGCAAACATCTTTGTAAATGCCTTCTACATTCTTTTTTGTTTGATAATATCCTTTCTAGAGCAAGGTGAACAAAACTGAAAACAATACTCCAACTGCAGCCTTACCAACATCCTGTACAACTGCAACATAATGTCCCAACCTCTATACTCAATGCCCTGATGAAGGCCAGTGAGCCAACAGCCTTCTTCACTGTCCTGTGTATCTGTGACACAAATTTCAAACAACCGTGCACCTGATCCCCAATATCTTTTTGTTCCACTATAATCCTTAAGGCCCTCTCATTCATCATTAAACTCCTACCTGTATTTGACTTTACAAACTGCAAGATGTCGCTCTTATCTATATTAAACTCCATTTGATAATTCTCAGCCCAATTTCCCAGCTGGTCAAGATATTGCTGCAATTTCTGATAACGCTCCTCACTGTAAATGATGCCTCTAATTTTAGTGCCATCTGCAAACTTGTAACGTTGCGTTGCGCACTCTGGTCCAAATCATTAATATAGATAACAAACAGCAATGGCCCCAGTCCCGACCCCTGAGGCACTCCACTAGTCATAGGTCTCCAGTCCAACAAGCATACCTTCACCATAGCCGTTTGCTTCCTAATGTCAAGCCAATTGTGTCACCAGTTTGCCAGTTCACCTTGGATTCCATGTAATCTAACCTTCTAGAGCGGCCTACTATGTGGAACCTTATTAAAGGTCTTACTGAAATCCAAATATAAGATGTCTACCACTCTGCCCTCGTCATCGTTCCTGGTCACTTCCTCAAAAATCTCTAACAAAATTTGGAAGGCATGATCTGCCATGCACAAAGCCATGCTGACTGCTCCAAGTCAAAGGGTAAAAAATGAGGTCTGCAGATACTGGAGATCACAGTTGAAAATGTGTTGCTGGTTAAAGCACAGCAGGTCAGGCAGCATCCAAGGAATAGGAAATTCGACGTTTCGGGCATAAGCCCTTCACTCCTGATGAAGGGCTTATGCCCGAAACGTCGAACTTCCTATTCCTTGGATGCTGCCTGACCTGCTGTGCTTTAACCAGCAACACATTTTCAACTGCTCCAAGTCAAACTCTGCATTTCCAAATGCATGCACATTTTATCTTTCAGAAGCTTCTCAAGTGTTTTAGCGAAAACAGGTGTGAAGCTTACTGGTCTATATTTCCCATGCTTTTCTTTGCAGCCCTTCTTGAATAAGGGCGCAACGTTTGCTACAGCTCAGTCTTCCGGGATCTTGGTCTGTAAGCTTTATCTCTCGCTTCTTGCAGTGGTCTTGTATATATCTGGTCAGGACCAAGAGATTTGTCTGACTTTGTGCATTCTAATATATCCAACAGCAACTCTATTGTGATATGGACAGTACTAAGATTTGACAACTAACCTCCTAAAGGTCACAGGTGTTCATGTCTTTCTTCATGGTAAACACAGAGGGGAAATTGAGGACCTCACCCATCTCTTAAGGTTTTACACATGTCATGCCAATTTTGGATTTTAAAGCATCCTATTCTCTCCCTGGTTGTTCTTTATCTTTATATACTGAATTTGGATTCACTCTAAATTTCTCAGCCAAGACCATCCCATATCCCCTTTTGGCCTTGCTGATTTCCTTATTCACTAAAGTCCTCTATCTCCTGTATACCTCCAGGGATTCCCTTGCTACGAGCTGCCTGAACCTGAGCCGCCCCCTTTTTTTCGGGTCAGAATTTCAATATCTCTTGACATCCAGGGTTCACTCTTCCAGTCTCACTTTACCTTCATCCTCGGAGGAAAATGGAAACCTTGGACTCGAGCTATCTCACTTTTAAAGCCCTCCCACTTGCCCGAGATCCTTTTACCTCGAAACAAACAACTCCAATCTCCTGCAATCGCCTGTCTAATTCCAACAACATACACCATCCCCCAATTTAGAAGTTGAATCTGTGGACCAATTTTGTCCCTCGTCCAACTATTTTTAAATTAATACAACTTTAATCACTTTTCCCAAAATGCTCCCCCACTTTATCTCCTTCACCTATCCTGCCCTATTTCCCAACAGTAGGTCGAGTTTGTCCTTTCCCAAGTAGGTTATTCTTGTTGGGGACACTTTCCTGAACAAACTTAACAAATTACGTTCCATCTAAGTTCTTAACCATCTGGAAGTCCCAGTCTATGTTCGGAAAATTGAAATCACTTATTATAACATCCTTATTGTTCCTGCAAGTCTCCCCAGTCTCCCTGCATATTTCTTCCTCTAATTCCCATTGTTGATTTGGATGCTTATATTGCAACCACTTTAACATTACCATCCCCCTCTAACTACTTTGCACCATTCACGAAACCTCATTGGATAGTATCTCAGTATTTCAACTTTAAATACTGGTGTGATACTCGCCTTAATCAGAACTATTGGTATTAAACTGTTTCCATTTACATCTCTCCATCGCAGTGATTTTCACATCCATGGCACCTCTTATCAAGGTACAGTGGAGATATGGAGTTGTAAATGGATGGGAGCTGCACATCCTGTCACTTCCAACATTGGCTGCAAGTTTCCCAACACTGGGCAGCGACCTAACACAGTGTTAACGAACAAAGCAACAGCCTGGGTTTATATATGAATGAACCAGTGCGGACTGCTGGACATTTAGCCCATGATTATAATTCGAGCATTGGTGTGGGCTGCACAGAGTTCCATTCTGGATATTGCTGGGTTGCATTCAGCAGTACGGTAGTTGGATCGAAACAGTGCTCCATCCTGAATATATAATGGATGTGATGATTATGTGAGTTGGAATGCGAATGTGAGAGAACTAAATATCTGGCAATACCTTTATTTTTTGTTTTCATTCTTGTGATTGGATCCTTCAAATCCTGACTCATCCGTTTGGACCCATCCTTCTGGATGAGTCATGGTGACTGTTGTTACAGTATCTGGGTCTGCAGCATGACCAACAAATGGAGCAGAGGCTGCAGAGAGGGGGGTGTCCGTAAAATGGAATGAGGGAATCACCATCAGATTAGACGTGGTCTTCGTGAATGGTGGGGCAGGATTGAATGGACCACTAATGCAACTTATCCATAAATTTCTGTTTGTTCCAAGCAAACTCTCCTCCTCTCCCAGTGTCCCATACCAGTGGGTAGTGAGACACCTCCTCCTGTTCCTGCGTAACAGGATCCTCGGGCTTCACTAGCCTCCAGATTTCCCTGTGTCCGAGTTTCGAACAGTTGAATGACAATCTTCCTGTTCATGTGTCCTAGTCTTGAGCCGTTGAATGACCGCCTTCTGTTCCTGTTTCCCAGTCTCGAACAGTTGAGTGACTGCCTCCTGTTCTTGTGTTCCAGTCTCGAACAGTTGATTGACAGCCTCATGTTCCTCTATCCCAGTGTGGAGCAGCTGAATGACTGCCTCCTGTCTCCGTACCTCCTGTCTCCATATCCCATTCTTGAACAGTTGCATGACTCCCTCTTGTTCCTGTGTCCCAATCTTGAGCAGTTGAGTGACTCCCTCCTGGTCCTGTGTCCCAGTCTCGAGCAGTTGAATGACTGCCTCCCGTTCCTGCGTTCCAGTCTTCAGCAGCTGGGCGACTGCCTCCTGATCCAAGTTTTGTGAAAGTAGATGTCCTCCTCCTGCTCCAGACTAACAGGCTCTAATCTCTCTGTGCTCACCTGCTGCTTCTGTGGAATGGAGTTGAGGAACTGAATGGCCTCTTCACATTCCTTACAGCTTCTCTTGACTAAAAGCCTGTTTCTGTAAAACACCATCAAAATTTGAATGAGTTATTTTTGTATTTGACTGTCAGTAATTGAGCAAACAAGCTGACTGACAGAATTCAGAAGCTGAATAGTCTCCTGTTGTTCCCATGTTAAACACTTAAGAGTCAATAGACTCTTAGAGTTGTACAGCACGGAAAAAACATCCTTCGGTCTGGTCATCTATACCTACCAAGTATCTTAAATTAATCTTGTCCCCCTTGCCAGCAGTTGGCTCATCTCCCTCTAAACACTTCCCATACTTGTATCCATCCAAATGCCTTTTAAATGATGTAACTGTACCTGCGCCCACTACCTCTCTTGGCTGTTCAATCCATACACACGGCAGTCTCTGTGTGAAAGTGTTGTCCCTCATGTCCCTTTTTAAACCTTTCTCCTCTCACCTTAAACCTTTGTCTTCTACATTTGGACTCATCTATCCTGGGAAAAGACATTGACTGTTTACCTTATCTATGCCCCTCATGATTTTATAAACCTCTTTAAGGTCCCCCTCAGCCTCAGCACTTGAAAATAGTCCCAGCCTATTCAAACTCTCCCTGCAATTCTAACCCTCCAACATCTGCAGCAGTCTTTCAAATTTCTTCTGCACCCTTTTAAGTTTGACAACATCTTTCCGACAGCAGGGAGACCAGAAATAAAGGCAATATTACAAAAGTGGCCAAACCAATGTCTAGTACAGATGCAACATGTCATGCAAATGTTTAGACTCAAAGCACGTACCAATAAAGGGAAGATCACCAAGTGCCTTCTTCACTACACTATCTACCTGTGACGGCACTTTCAAGGAACTGAGAACCTGCATCACAAGGTGCCTCACAGGACAGCGATCTGTGTTTAATTCCATCCTTGAATGACTGGTTGTGTGGTGTTTGTACATTCTCCCTGTGTCTGTGTGAGTTTCCTTCGGGTGCTATGTTTTCCTCCGAGAGTATAAAGATATACAGATAAGGGTAGGTTGGCCATGCTAAATTTCGAATAGTATCCTGAGATGTGTAGACGAGGTGGATTAGCCAAGGGAAATGCAGGATCAGAGGGATAGGGTAGGGGTTTGTCCAGTGGGACACTGTTTAGAGGGTCGTTATGGCCTTGATAGGCTGAATAGCCTTTTTCCTAACCGTGGGGATTCTATAATTTCCATGGAGTTATCCTTGATTGGCAACTTTCGACAGGACCCTACCTATATGTATTGCCATGATTTTTCTTGCTAAAATGCAACACCTCACATTTATCTAAAATAAACTCCATCTGCCAGTCCTTGGCTCACCTAATCAATGTCCCTTTATATTCTGAGATATCATTCTTCACTGTTAACTATACCACCAAATTTGGAATTATCAACAAAAGTATTGACTAAACTTCATATACGCAAGTGCAAATGATTTGTATAAGTGACAAAAGGCAGTGGACTCACTATTGATCTTTGCGGCACGCCACTGGTCACAGGTCTCCAAGTTTAATGAACAAATGTCCATTGTCACGCCCTGTCTCCAATATTCAGGAAAATGTTGGATCTAAGTGGTGAGCTCTCCCTGGAACCCAGGCAGTCTAACCTTGCTAACCAGTCTACCATGTAAAACATTTTGGTTTTCTTACTGAATTCCATAAAGACAACATCCACTGTCCTGCCTTCATCAATCATCTTCTTCACTCCTTCAAAAAATTCCACTGGGTCAGTGATACGTGATCTCCAATATACAAAGCCCTCTTCAGTCCTTGTCTATCCAAATGCATATCCATCCTTTGCCTCAAATCCCCTCCAACAATTTAGTCACCATTGACGTCAGGCTCAGCCGTCTATAGTTACCTGGTTTTTCCTTACTTTCTTAAATAATGACACTACGTTAGCAGCCCTCCAGTCTTCTGACACATCACCTGTGGAAATCAATGTTACAAATATATCTGCAAAAGGCTGAGCAATTTCTTTCCTAGCTTCCACAAACTCCTGGGATACAGCTGATCGGGTCCCAGGGATTTGTTTACCTTTATATGTTTTTAAATGTCCACCATCTCCTTGTAATATAGACACCTTTCAAGATATTGCCATATATTTCTTCATTCTCTCGCTCTTTTAACCTCCTCTATAATAAATACTGAGGAGAACTACTTGTTTAGTATCCCTTCCATCTACTATAGTTCCACACACAGGTAGCCTTACTGATCTTTAACGTGCTCTATTGTCTCCCGAGTTAATCTTTTGCCATTAAAGGATGTGTAGAGTAGCTTCAATGCCTCGTTAACCCTATTTCTAAAGCCATCTCATGTCCACATTTTTCTGGCTCGATTTCCCCATTGACTATACACTTACTGCCCTTATACTCCTCTCAGGATTCACTTGATCTCAGCTCTGTTTACCTGACCAATGCTTCCTTTCTTACCTTGACCATATCATCAATATATCTTGCCATCCAGCACTCCCTGCACCCACCAGCTTTGCCCCTCTCACTAACATGAACACGTTGGCTTTGGACTCTCTGAAACCAAGTTTTGATGGCCTTACATTTTCTAACCATCCCTTTACCTGTGATTAGGGTTTCCCAACCAGACTTTCACAGGGCTCGCCTAATACTTTCAAAATTGGCCTTGCTCAAAGTTAGAACTTTAATGTTTACAACAGGTCTTTCCTATTCCAAAACTGATTTAAAACTAATATTTATGTGTAACAGACTTGAAAGTTAAATAAACACTTCCTGCCCCTCTATAGCAGGCTCGAGAGGCTGAATGGGCTCCTCGTGGACCTCTGTAATAGATTGGAAAGGCTGAATGGCCTCTTTCTATCCCTCTGTAATAGTCCCGAGACATTAAATGACACAACAACCCGTGTGAGCAGCCAGTAAACTGTATCTGATGAAGGCCCCTCCCTTCTATTACAGAAACACAAACAACACAATGTACTCCAGGTGCCCTCTCAGTAACACCTCATACAGCTGCAGCGACACATCTCTTTGTTTTGAATGATTCTGTTGGCAAAATGTGACAATATTCTAGATTTCCAACTTTTCAATTAGCAACAGGCTAATATGGGCTGAATGGCCATCACTTCTGCCTCTATAGGAGGCCCATAGGGACAGAATTGATTCGGCCTGTTCCTGTGCAGCAGTCTCAATGCTCTGTATCAAGATTATGAAAGGATTTGATAACAAGGCCATTAAAACGAGGAGTAGCCTGACACTGCTCAATAAGTATCATACTTTGGGTTAAGGTATCTTAAAACTTGCCCGGTCGACTTTTTTTATGCAGCCGATTTGTTATTTTATAACTGCTCCCTTTCATAAACAGAGTGGAACACATATAGACCCCTGCAGTGTTCTGTTAATACTCTCATTTACAAGTTAAAAAATATTAAGAAGATTTAAAGATTTATGGTCCATCCCTCAGCAACCCTCATCCATTCCATCCAAACCCAGTCAATGTACCCTTTTATAGTGATGTGAAAAGTGATGTGTGGAGCTGGTCAACTGTTTGTTCAGTCTTGACTTTGAGATGCCGATGTTGTGCTGGGGTGTACAAAGTTAAAAAGAAAGTCACACAACACCAGGTTATAGTCCAACAGGTTTAGCCGTTCCTTCATCAGGTTATAGTGGAGAACACAGAATTTAAGGCACAGAATTTATCGCAAAAATTTACAGTGTGATGTAACTGAAATTATACATTGAAAAATGTCTTGATTGTCTGTTGAGTTTTCATCTGTTTGAATACCATGATAGTTTCACTGCTTTCATGTGTAAATCACAAAACCATTGTTTTTAATAAAAGCATTGTATTCTGAGGTTTGCTGTAACAATGAGCGTTAGCTGGACAATGTGCTGAAGGAGTTAGCCCGCTGCTTTCCCTGTCTATACCATGATGTTTATATTGATTCTAACCTGAAAAGTGAGTTAACAAAGTTTTACATGAATTCATGCAGTTTTGAGCTCAGAGTTTTACATTAATTCATGCAGTTCTTGAGCAAAGTACAATGTAACTCTGCAAGTGCAAATTCATCCCACAAAATATATGTGTGCATGTGGGTGTTTGTTTGTGTCTGTCTGTCTGTCTGGGTTGGGGGGTTGTGAGTGTGAGAGGGAGTGTATGTGTGTGTGTTCATGAGTGTAGAGTGGTCTAAGTCTCTGAGAGGATGCTGTGTGATTGTGGGAGTGTGTGTATCTGTAAGGGTCTGTGTGAGCATCTGTATGCGTGTCTGTGTACATGTGTGTCTGTGTGTATGTGTGTGTGTGTATAGTGCAATAGTGGTCACCTGTAATGTGACATGAACCCAAGGTCCCGGTTGAGGCCCTCCCTATTGGTACCGAAATTAGCTATCAGACTCTGCTCGGCCACTTTTCGTGGCTGCGTGTCCTGAAGTCTACCTTGCAGGATGGTCACCTGAAGGTCCGAGGTTGAATGTCCGAGACCACTCAAGTGTTCCCCTACTGGGAGGGAACACTCTTGTCTGTTGATTGTTGTGCGCTGCCCATTCATCCATTGACATAGCCTTTGCTCAGTATCTCAGTGTTTGTTCAGTGACTGTGATTAATGCCAATCTCCATGGATTATAATTATCCCAGTGGAGGGTTTCCATCTTTTAATGATAAATGGGCGCTTTTCAATGTGTTATCCCATAACATGAGCGGGAGCATCACCGACAGCACTGACAGGGATCAGCAGATCCAGAGATAGGGCGAGGAGAGATCAGAATCTGAGAACATTGGACTGGAATATTCTAACAATGGATCAGAATCTGAGAACATTAGATCGGCATTTTCCAACAATAGACAGGAGGTAATCCAATTATGTTTGCTGTCTTTCTGCATTTTATTGGTGGTCATTATAATTGCGGATTTATTATGCTCTTCTCATTATTCAATATTTTTATTACCCTTTCCTGGCTATTGTTGGTGTTCCTGGTAAGTGTCACTATCCAGATTTGTTTTTGTATAAACCGGTTATGACTGTATTACTGTTATTTCATATAGTCTACACTTATTGTCATTATTATTCCTGTTGAAACTCTCAATCCAAATATTCACTCTACAGACCACTACTAACTACATCAAGGAAGGTGGTCAATTCCTGCCTCCCTCTCTGCTCTGGCAGTGTTACTCATGGGTCTCTATGTTGACCTTCTCAGTTTCAGAGGAGAACTACAATTTATTGTATCATTACCTTTGGTATTTAAATATTAACAGCACGGAGGTCACTCTCTACTGTTCTGGTTACAAACTCTACTTCCATCCCATCCCTGGCTAATATCTGTGACTGAAACAGACAAGCCACAACTGTGGGAGATCCCTTTGACCATGAGCTGATTCCTGACACCATACCCTGAACATTTCTAACCTGAAATAATCGCCACTCCAGAATATATCTCACTGGTGTATTCCATCTGCTCTTTGAACCTTGATTATGAAATACAGACTTAAAGAAGCCAATAATCTGCTGCTGACACTCCTGGCTTCAAACCTGGCCAAGCAATTCAGCTTCGAACTCCCATCCATCTGTCATTCATATGCACGCGGATGTATATCGCTATTGTCTGGCAATGTCTTTATTTTAACATTCTCAAACACTGTATCTTATTTGTCCTTGAAACTTCTCTCATTCTCTCTCTGTCAATTAACAAAAATTCTGCCAGATGTTCGTATTTAAAATGGTTTCTTCCATACGAGTTCCTTCTCAAACATGAGTTTCACATTCAATCACGCATGCTCACACACTCTCCCTCAGTCTCTGCTGAACACACACACACACACACACACACACATACTCTGCAATTTCAAGTTGAAAGAACCTTGTCAAAATGTTAGTGTAACTAATGACAAAAGGAAAAATTGCGAGATTGTCCAAAATGTAATTCTTCTTCTGAAGATATTCTCCTCACACAGCTGCTAGCAATGGGATTTCATCCTGGGAGAGTTGGATTTGGCTGAATTCACTTTGCATTAAGCAGTCAGGAGGTTCCAGGTTAGCACAGTGGCTCAGCAGTTCGCATTGTTGCCTCACGGCATCAGGGACATGAGTTCAATTCCAGCCTCGTGTGACTATCTGCGTGGAGTTTGCATTTTCTCCCCTTGTCTGCATGAGCTTCTGCTGGGTGCTCCTGTTTCCTCCCACAGTCCAAAGCTGTATAATTCAAGTGGATTGGTCAAATAGTCCATAGTGTTCAGTGACTTCTACTTTAGGTGCACGAGTCAGTGGTAACTGTCAGGGCATGGGAAGGTTACTTTTTGGAAGATTGGATGGACTTGATGGGCCGAAGGGCTTGTTTCCAAACTGCAGGGATTCTATAAAAATAAGTATGGTAACAATAACAGTAGAGTTTTGTTTTAGCTCATACACGTTACAGTGATGAGGAACACTGATGGAGAGAGAGAGAGTGCAATGGGCCGTTTCTTCTCGGGCAGATGATATTTTCTCCCTCTCTGAGTTGATCACACAATAATGTCATTCTCTCCCAAACTGGACCATGTGAGGTCTCCTTGTACATTGTCCAAAGTATGTCTCCATCACATTCCCTGTTCCATGTCGGTGCATCATTGCTGCTGTCATACACAGAACCATACCCTGAGCAGAAAATGGTCTCGGTCGATTTGAAGATATGTTTATATGTCCCTGCGTCATGAAAGCATAAAATGTTTAATGTATTCAGAATACATAGAACATAGAACAATCTAGCACAGAACAGGCCCTTCAACCCTCGATGTTGTGCCAACCATTGATCCTCATGTATGCACCCTCAAATTTCTGTGACCATATGCATATCCAGCAGTCTCTTAAATGTCCCCAATGACCTTGCTTCCACAAGTGCTGCTGGCAACGCATTCCATGCTCTCACAACTCTCTGTGTAAAGAATCCGCCTCTGACATCCCCTCTATACTTTCCTTCAACCAGCTTAAAACTTTGACCCCTCGTGTTAGCCATTTCTGCCCTGGGAAATAGTCTCTGGCTATCAACTCTATCTACGCCTCTCATAATCTTGAATACCTCAATTAGGTCCCCTCTCCTCCTCCTTTTTTCCAATGAACAAAGTCCGAGCTCAGTCAACCTCTCTTCATAAGATAAGCCCTACAGTCCAGGCAGCATCCTGGTAAACCTCCTCTGAACCCTCTCCAAAGCATCCACATCTTTCCTATAATAGGGCGACCAGAACTGGATGCAGTATTCCAAGTGTGTTCGAACCAAAGTTTTGTAGAGCTGCAGCAAGATCTCACGATTCTTAAACTCAATTTCCCTGTTAATGAAAGCCAAAAGACCTTAACAACCCTGTCCACGTCGGTGGCCATTTTAAGGGATCTATGTACCTGCACACCAAGATCTCTCTGTTCCTTCACACTGCCAAGAATCCTATCCTTAATCTTGTACTCAGCTTTCAAATTCGACCTTCCAAAATGCACCAACTCGCATTTATCCAGGTTGAACTCCATATGCCACCTCTCAGCCCATCTCTGCATCCTGTCAATGTCCTGCTACAGCCTACAACAGCCCTCTATTCTGTCAACGACGCCTCCAACATTCGTGTCACCTGCAAACTTGCTGACCCATCTTTCAATCTACCCGTCCAAGTCATTAATAAAAATTACAAACAATAGAGGCCCAAGGACAGATTCCTGTGGAACACCACTCACCACTGATTTCCAGGCAGAATATTTTCCTTCCACTACCACTCGCTGTCTTCTGTTGACCAGCCAATTTTGTATCCAAACAGCTAACACAGATGTGTTAAAATGAATGTTTTGTTTTAACAAATACAGAAATTGCTGGAAAAGCTCACCAGTCTGTCAGCATCCAGATGTAGTTTTACCAGCCTCCACCACTTCCTCTGGCAGCTCATTCCATACGCACACCACCCTCTGTGTGAAAAGGTGCCCCTTAGGCCTCTTCAAAATCTTTCCCCTCTCACTTTCCACCAATGTCCTCTAGTTTTGGACGCTGCTTTCCTGGGGAAAAATCTTGACTACAAACCCTATCCATGACCATTCTGATTTTATAAACCTTTACTGCTGCGAAATGTGAATTCAATCAACATGAATGGCTGTACTTTCAATAATCCCGGGTCTAAATGCTGAAATTCAACACCGACACCTGCTCTTTCTCCATCAAGTCGCAATTTTAAAGCCAGTTTCATCAGTTTGTTCAGATATATTAGGAGACACTTCTGTGGGATTTACACCTAGACCTTTGTGCCCGGAGGTAGGGACATGAGCACCACTCGGCAATACACATTAAGCTGTAACATTATTCTCCTGTGTGTTTGTTCATCACCCTGTTATGACATGCTGTGACATGCCTCTGCAACAGGCAGGACATGAAATCAAACCTTCTGGTCCAGAGCTAGGAACACGACCAAACAATTTCAGGAATTGGAATCAAACCCAGAGTCATGGCTCAGAGCAGGAACACTACCCACTACATTACTATACCCAGATTTTGGGTCACATTTTAAGGGCAGCATTCAGCTCGGTGTGGATTTATTATAATCAGGTTACCATTACTGAACTACACAAAACATTTTGTTTTGTTAAACAAGTGCAAGATCTAAATTAACTATGAACATCTTTAATCACTATTATCTGTAGTCTGCAATATTAGGGAAAAAATCCTGCAAACATACTCTGCCCAATGAAGGGTCTCAAGTAGATTTTTTTTACTGAACATCAGACACGGAGAAAGACCATAATTTCTGTTCCCAAAACACCGATCAGTAGAACCCAACTCTCACGTGTGTCTGCCCTATTCCTAAAACCATGAAATAATACCAGGCCACTGATTAGTGTCCAGCCTCTCCTCCCCACTGACTGTGTCGTCAATCTTTCCCTCCTCCCTCTAACCACACAAGGCAAACCAAGCTCAGGGTCTTTGTGAAAATCAAGGCCGGAGTGTGCAGGCCTCCTGGAGAGGGAGGGACATTTTAAAATTAATGGGGGAGGGAGAGGAGGTGGTAATATCACTCACTGTCCGAGGCGTGGCAGCTGGATTTTAGTTTGGATTAATGCGAGGTATTGGATTTGGTAAATCCAACAACAGCAGGACCTATACAATTAAACGTAGGGCCTTTGGCAGTGTTGTGGAACAAAGACCTCGGCCATCAGGTATTATTCTTTAAAAGGTGCATCTCACATGCATAATGTGATTTAGAAGGTGTATAACTCACTTGTCTTCTATGGTCAGACCTTTGAGTATCGGAATTGGGATATCATGTTGAGGTTGTACGGGACGTTGGCGAGACCTCTTTTGGAATACAGTGTCCAGTCTGGTCATCCTGCCCACTCATTCCATAGGCACACCACCCTCTGGGTGACAAAGCTGCCCTGAGGTCACTTTTAAATGTTTCCCCTTTTACCTTACAACTATGTCCTCTAGTTTTGGTCTCCACTACCCTTATAAAATACATTGACTATTCACTTTGATATTACTGACCTTGATATTATTAAGCTGGAGAGGGTTCAGAAGAGTTTAACCTGGATGTTGCTGGAAATGGAGGGATCGAGCTATAAGGAGAGGCTTGATAGGCTAGGACATTTTTCACTGGATAGTATGAGATGGAGGGGTAACTTTGCAGAGGTTTATAAAATAGTGAGGGGTACAGATAAGCTGAAGGGATGATGTCTTTTCCCTAGAATTGGGGATTCAAAACTGAGTGTTATTTTAAGGTACAAGGAAAAAAGATTGACAAAAGTCAGGAGAGGTAATTATTTTAGACAGAAGCTGGCTTGTATGTGGAATGAACTTGCAGAGCAAGTGGTGAAAGCAGGGACAGTTACAACGTTTAAAGGACATTTAGATCAGTACATGAATAAGGCATCAGTTTGGATGGTGCTGTGAGCAGCTGCTCTCTCCCTCCCCCTCTCTGAATGAATCCCTGTTGGTTTTCACCCTCTGCCAATGCCGGTGCAGTGGCGTGTGGAGGCCAGCAGAGGGTGACATTGCATCACTTTCAGCACCACAGAGACAGCCAGTCCTGCCCCACACAGAGACACACAGATACACACACGACAATTGTTAGGACACGGCATAGATCCCATCTGGTAATTTAAACTAAACATAAATAAATGCTCAATTCGCGTCGTAAACTGTTAAAATATGAGTGGCAGAACTCCCAAATTCCACAGTTTAAATAAAAACAACAATGTATTTTTTTAACACTGAAAGAGACCCTCGATCTCTTAACTGCTTATAACCCGACTCCAGCTCTATAGCAATTTTCTGTTTCTGGGTCTGCCATCCTCTCATATCACAGGTACTTGTAAGCTCCCAGTTCAGAGCAGCATTAACCCTCTCTTAAAGGCCCAGTACACAGTTTCAACTTCATCCCATTATACACTGATGAATATAGATAAGAGGAACCTATCCGGATTTCTCTTGCTGTGTGGTTTGGCAATATTTCATCTACTCTGTCTCGTATATGTCAGGATTTTTTTTGCTCCATTGACAGTATGTCATTATTTGACTGCCCGTGAGAATATATCAGTATTTCACTTGCTCACACTCCTGTGTGTGGGGCAGGATTTCAGTTGTTTCATGGAGACTGTGACACTATGACAATCTTAATGTTTGTAAATGGTACCAAACCTGCAAGAATTGTAAAGTCTATGGAGGACAGTGTGGAACTCTAACAGGACAGTGACACGCTGGTAGACGGGAATCAATGCAGAGCAGTGTGAGGTGATGCACTTTGGTATGAAATATAAAGAAAGACAGTTTAAAACAGGCTGTGCCATTATAAAGGGGCTGCAGGGAGAGTGCTGGGTGTATATGAGCAGATTGTTGTAGATATCAGGACAAGTGGGGAGAGCAGTAGCTATCACGGATTAGTTTCAGTATCTGAGCTGTTTACAGGAGGTGTTGTCGGAGGGAGTCTCCGTGCTCTCTTCCTGGGAGGTGGTGGTGACGATGTGTTGTGAGCCCACCCTCCTGCCCCCCCGAGACCGTGGGGATTCCATTTGTACCAGCTCGACACAGAAGGGAGATGGCATCAGGGCCACAGCTTCTTAGTTGTGCCAGGGGGAGAATCCCCACACGAGGCGTCCCGGTCATCTCAGGCTCATACCAGGGTCCTCCTCACATGGCTGGGGGAGGGGGGTGAGGGAACGGATGTCGGGCACTCCACCATCCGGCTTGGCCCTTTCTGTCCTATTCCAGGCTGTTTCTCCTGGAATGGGAGAAAGGTAGGGAGGGATGGTGGGGGTGGGTGGCCCTGCTGTTAGTGCTGGTGCAGGTGAGGATAATGGCTAATCGTGAGGTTTTCAGAGGGAGTTTGTCGACAGTGCTGTATCCATGCAGTGTAATTGATATGGGGGGTAAACTGGACAGGGTGTCAGAGACAGCGAGACAGAGAGAGAAACAGACAGAGACAGAAAGAGGAAGAGAGAAACAGAGACAGAGAGAGACAGACAGAGAGAGAGAGACAGAGAGACAGAGAGAGACAGAGACAGAGACAGAGAGAAGGTGCTGCATGCGGCAGTGACAGTGTTGGAGCATTAGCCTTATTCGGGGAGTAGGTGCTATAACAGATATACCGTGAGTATGGGGGAGCAGAGAGAATATGGTGACCCTTATCCTGACAGAGTGGTGAAGGTTTTTGATGCTGATCCTGTATTGCTGGGCATTTCTTCAGTCCACAGATACTGCACTGATCTGGGTGGTGAGCTCAGGCCATGCTCGGTGGATCTAGTGGTGTGGCTGCCTCTGGGAAGAGAATGGTCTCCCTCCGTGTCCCTGTCGACAAACCGTGGTGTAATTACCCCTTATCTGCCATACTCGGCGTAAACTGTACAGGGCAGCTCCAATGCATATTGGCATTTAAAAGATGGATACAGTGTCAGGGGTCATGGAATATCCAGCGGTACCTGGGCGATGGTGAGTCCCTCTAACCATGATGGGTGGGAGATTCGGGCTCGTATTGAATGAGAGGGACACCATGGTAGGGCGTGGGGGTGTGGGGGGGTAGTCAATGAGTTGTGTTTGATAGAATAGCACCAGGAATCTATCTTGGCCTCGTACAGATAATCTCTCTGTCACACTCAATGAAAATGACACTGAGGCAAATTATTGTTAGAATCAGCACAGTAAGTCATAGATTCTGTTGAAACTTCTCCCATTTACAAAGCGAGAGAACAAATGCTCATCCAAACCTCTACATCATTTCACCTCACACCAATTTCCCTTTTTCCCATTTTTCCTGGGAAGACTGGCTCACGTTACCGGATGCTATTGAAGTGTCTACATTGCAGCATTCTGAAACCTGGGAACACATCCTTCCATGACACTCTATCTCAATCTCCCCCTCTCTGTGTATACCCCATGTGGTGATATTTAAACCCCGCCATCGCTCTCTGGCAGTGATGTTCACACCCACAGCACCCCCTTGTCATGGCACAATGGAGATATGGAGCTGGAAATGGGTGGGAGCTATACGTCCTGTCACGTCCAGCATGGACTGCAAGTGACCCCACACTGGGCAGGGATCTAACACAGTGTTACTGAGCAATGCACTGGGGTGGGGTACACAGTCCTACATGCTGGGAGGATAACTGCTCCTGGGTTACAGATCAATGCCCTGGGGTGGTGTACACAGTCCTACATGCTGGGAGGGTAACTGCTCCTGTTTTACAGATCAATGCACTGGGGTGGTGTACACAGTCCTACATGCTGGGAAGGTAATTGCTCCTGGGTTACAGATCAATGCACTGGGGTGGGGTACACAGTCCTACATGCTGGGAGGGTAACTTCTCCTGGGTTACAGATCAATGCACTGGGGTGGGGTACAGCGTTCTACATGCTGGGAGGGTAACTGCTCCTGGTTTACAGATCAATGCACTGGGGTGGGGTACAGAGTTCTACATGCTGGGAGGGTAACTGCTCCTGGGTTACAGATCAATGCACTGGGGTAGTGTACACAGTCCTACCTGCTGGGAGGGTAACTACCCCTGGGTTACAGATCAATGCACTGGGGTGGTGTAAACAGTCCTACATGCTGGGAGGGTAACTGCTCCTGGATTATAGATTAATGCACCAGTGATCACTACACGGTTTGCTGTGCTGGTCAGACCATCTGGTTGTGGGTTATAGATAATACAATGATGTGGGATGTGTAGCTCCCCGTGCTGGATGGATATTTGTTCCAGGTTCACACATTAGTGCCCTGCTGTGGTCTGCACAGCTCCCGGTACTGGACAGATATGCAACCTGTGCACAGTACATCATGTTGGTGGGGTGGATGGGGGGAAAGGTGATGGACAGGTCACGGAGCTCCACAGAACATTCTGTGCCCAACATTCTATAACTGACATTTCCCGGAATGTTCTGTCCCCGACATTCTATACCTGACATTCCCCGGAACGTTCTGTCCCCAACATTCTATAACTGCCATTCCCCGGAACGTTCTTTCCCTGACATTCTATAACTGACATTCCCCGGAACGTTCTGTCCCCGACATTCTATAACTGACAATCCCTGGAACGTTTTGTCCCTGACATTCTATAACTGACATTCCCCGGAGTGTTCTGTCCCTGACATTGTTTGTGAACGGCCGGATGTCAGTGAATTGAACAAACGATAAGATCCCGAGGGAAGAGATCCCATTCCAAGGAGAAGGAGACACTGTTCCGAAAGCGCCTCAGGCAGTTAAAGGAGTGAATACGTTTTCCCTGCGTTTACACAGGATCGACCACAATTTAGACCAAAATACAGAAATTCTCAAACTCCGTTTGCCTTCAGAGAATCCTTCAGGGGAGCAACGTTTCCACACTCCGTATTAGGAACTGGGAAGGAGTGACCTGTGTCTGCTCTCGAGTGATCGAGTGTGTGGGAATGTTCTAGAAACCATCTGTCCTTATGGATGTGACTCTGTGTGTTTGGGGAAGGAGGGTTTCTTGTGGTTTATGTCACATTTTTGTCAGTAATTCCGACCTTCCCATTTGTTATTCCAGCTCCAATTATTTTAAAAAATCCCTGAATACAGGGACACATTTGAAAATCTCACTGGGTCCCCAATCAAACGGGTCATTTTGCCTCCAGGCTGATGGATAATAATTTGTTTTTCTTCCACACAGTTAACGTAGAGACCATCTACGTCCTGCTTTATAAAGGTTGTGGATTGTCTCCATGTGTCAGACGTTACCTGGGGGCCATGGCAGCAGCGTATCTCCTGGTCATTATCCTCGACCTGATCCTGAGTCAATTCCCATTGTTTATAAGGAACAGTTTTATTTCCTGTACTCCATCCCCGTGTGTAATGTCCACACTGTCCTGCTTTATGCGGCCACTGACTGCTCTGTCTGGTTCACCGTCACTTTCACCTTTGATCGGTTTGTGGCCATTTGTTGCCAGAAGCTGAAAAGTAAATATTGCAGTGAGAAAACGGCAGCTGTGGTTCTGGGAGCAGTGACTGTGCTGAGCTGTTTAAAGAACATTTTCTGGTGTTTTATGCTTAATGCTCGGTATTGGCTGGTGAACTTCCCCTGGCTTTGTGATGTAACAAACGCTGTTTATTCCTCCAGTGTCTGGGTCACAATCGAGTTCCTCCACCACATTCTAACCCCGTGTGTCCCATTTCTCCTGATTCTGCTGCTCAATGTTCTCACCGTCAGACACATTTTAGTGACCAGCAGAGCCCGCAGGAGACTACGCGCTCACACCAATGGGGATGCTCAGTCTGACACAGAAATGAGAAACCGAAAAAAATCCATCATTTTACTGTTTGTGATCTCGGCTAATTTCATCCTGTTATGGTCAACGTTAATGCTGTATTATATATGGTACCGGATGTGGTGGATTGTGGATACCCTTCTGTATCACGATGACTTTGTGCAGGAATTGGGCTTCATGCTGCAGCTCCTCAATTGCTGCACAAACACCGCGATTTATGCCGTTACCCAGACTAAGTTCAGGCAGCAGCTGAAGAATGTGATGAAATAACCCTTCACCCAAATCCATCCAACAATCAAATTCCCTCACTAATCACACCACCCAGGATTTTCAGCGATGGAGCAACCTGTCGCTATGGTAACAGGCTGAGGGTAGCAGTGGTTTGTCCATCCTTATTCCACAGGGGTTTACAGGGAAACATTTCAATGTTTCTCACAACTCAGGGGCCAGTAAGAAAAGGCACCATCCCACTGACAGTATCCATCACTTCCATTTGTAACCAATAAAAATGTTGATTGAAGCGTGCTGAGCAGCAGAGTGACCGATGTTGTTGTGTGTCTTTGTGTTGGAGAAGCTGAGCTGGAGAGAGACAGACTCAGCCCCAAGTCTGGTCCACGGGGAAGGGGAGGGCACCGCGCTCTGAGATCAGGAATTGGGTTTAACTTCCTCTGTTCCCCTCCCCACCCCCTTTCCAACCTGGCCTCCCTATTTCATCTCCCCTACTCTTCTTCCACATTTCTCCCTCTCTCTCCCTGCACACTCACTCTTTCTCAGAATCCCCCCTTTCACTCTCCCTCGTTCTCCCTCTCACACCAACCGCCACAACCGTAGTTTCTCCACCTGCCTCCACTCTTCACTTTCCCCTCACCCTCACAATCTCTGTCCTGTCCGTCTCTGCCTCCCTCCAGCAGTTCCCTCTCTACCCCATCTCACCACCTATACCCCACCACCCTACACCACACACAGCCCCACGACCAACCACACCCCATCTCCAGTCTCTGGGTCAGAGGGAGAAGGAAGGAGCAGGGAGAAAGAGTGTTTCTGAGAGAGAGGGAGGGAGTGATAGGAGGGAAAGAGATTCAGTCAGAGAGAAACGGAGGGGAGTGGGCAGAGAGAGAGAGACACCAATTGAGAGCGGTTGAGAGTGAGAGAAGGTGGAGAGAGAGTGAAGGAGCAGGGAGAAGAGGGGAAAAGTGAGAGATAGGGTGAGAGAGGATAGGGTGGGTGGGAGGGAGAGAGGGAGGGGGAGGGCAAGAGAGGGTGAGGGCAAGATAATGGAGGGCAAGGGGGTAAGGGCAAGAGAGGGGAAGGCGAGAGAAGGGAGGGAGGCAGGATAGGGCGAGAGAGGGGAGGGCGAGAATGAATGGCAAGGGAGGGGAGGGAAGGCGTGGAGGGTGAGAGGGAGAGAGAGGGCGAGAGAGGGAAGGGGAGGGGAAAGCGAGAGAGGGGGAGGGAGAGAGAGGGGGAAGGGAGCGGAGGGTGAAAGAGGGTAGGGCGAGAAGGGATGGCAAGGGAGGGGAGGGAAGGCGGGGAGGATGAGACGGAGAGAGCAGGTGAGAGAGGGAAGGGAGGGTGAGAGAGAGGAAGCGAGGGATGGGGAGGGCGAGAGAGGGGGAGGGAGGTGGGAGGAAGAGAGGGAGGGGAGGGTGAGAGGGGGGAGAGGGAAGAGAGGGCGAGAGGGCGAAAGAGGGAAGTGGGGGGGAGGAAGAGAGGGAGGGGAGGGCGAGAGATGGGAGGGTGGGAGGGAAGGGCGAATGAGGGGAGGGTGAGAGAGGGGAGGGAGGGGAGGAAGAGAGGGAGGGAAGGGCGAGAGAGGGGAGGGTGATAGTGGGGCAGAGGGAGGGGAGGGCGAGAGGGAGGGACAGGGTGAGAGAGGTAAGGGAGGGAGGGTAGGGGAGGGGAGAGAGGGGGAGGGAGAGGAGGAAGTGAGGGAGGGGAGGGCGAGAGAGGGGAGGGCGAGAGAGGGGGAGAGGGAGGGGAGGGCGAGAGGGAGGGGGGAGGGCGAGAGAGGAGAAGGAGGGAGGGGAGTGCGAGAGAGGGGGAAGGCGAGAGAGGGGAGGGAGGGGAGGAAGAGAGGGAGGGGAGGGCGAGAGAGGGGAGGATGAGAGGGGGAGAGGGAGGGGAGTGTGAGAAAGTGGAGGGCGAGAGAGAGGTGTAATGGGAGGGAGAGAGGGAGGGAGAAGGCAAGATAGGAGAAGGAGGGAGGGGTGAAGGAGAGGGGAGAGGTAGGAGAGGGCGAGGGAGGGGCGTGTTTGAGAGAGGGGAGGACGAGAGATGGGAGAGTGAGGGCGAGAGAGGGGAGCGAGAGAGACAGTAAAGCGAGAGAACAGAGCACAAGAGAAGAGGAGGGCGAGGGAGAGGAGCGTGAGAGGGGGTGTGCGAGAGAGGAGGAGGGCGAGAGAGGGGAGGGAGGAGAGGGGAGCACGAGAGAAGGGGTGGGCGAGTAAGGGGAGGGAGAGAAAGGGGAGGGCGAGAAGGGAGCGCGAGAGAGGAGGAGGGCGAGAGAGGGGAGTCCGAGAGAGGGGAGTGTAGGGAGGGAAGGGCGAGAGACGGGGAGGGCGAGAGAGGAGAGGGCGAGAGAGGGGAGGGTGAGAGAGAGGGGAGGGGAGGGAGGAGAGGGTGATAGAGGGGAGTGTGAGGGGGACGGCAAGAGAGGGGAGGCTGAGAGAGGGGATGGCGAGAGAGGATAGGGAGAGAGAGGGAAGCACGAGAGCGGAGGAGGGCGAGAGAGAGGAGTGCGAGAGAGGGGAGTGCAAGAGAGGACGGAGTGCGAGAGACGGTAGGTCGAGGGAGGGGAGCACGAGAGAGGAGGCTTGAGAGAGGGGGAGTGCGAGAGAGGGGAGAGGATGGAGAGAAGGGCGAGGGGGGCGAGAGAGTGGATGGCGAGAGAGGGGAACACGAGAGAGGAGGAGTGCGAGAGATGGGAGTGCGAAAGAGGGGAGAGGAGGGAGGGAAGGGCGAGAGAGGGGAGGGCGTGAGAGGGGACGTCGAGAGAGGGGAGGGAGCCAGGAATGGGCGAAATGGAGGCAGAGGGAGGGAGATGGTGAGGGAGGGAAGTGGGAGAGAGGGGTGGGAGGGTTGAGTGAGAGAGGGAGGGATGGGCGAGAGACGGGAGGGCGAGTGAGGGGAGTGCGAGAGGGGGAGGGCGAGAGAGGGGAGGATGGCGCGAGAAGGGAGGGTGAGAGAGTGTAGGGGAGGGAGGGGTGGGCGAGAGAGGAGAGACATGGAGGCGAGAATGAAAGGAAGGGAGAGGGCGAAAAAGGGGAGGGAGAGAGGGGAGCGAGTGAGGGCAGGGAGGGAGGAGAGGTCTAGTGAGAGGAGGGAGGGGAGGGCGAGAGGAAGCGAGTGGGCGAGAGATGGGAAGGAGGAAGAGGAGTGCATGAGAGAGGGAGAGGATGAGCGAGGGAATGGAGGGAAAGAAGGGTGAGAGAAGGGTGAGGGTGAGAGAGGGGAGGGTGAGAGAGAGGGGTGGGTGAGAGAGGGAATGGAGGGAGGTGAGGGCAAGAGGGAAGGAGAGAGTGAGAGATGGGAGGATGAGAGAGTGGCGTGGGTGTGAGAGGGGAGCGAGGGATAGAGGGAGGGGAGGGCGAGAGAGCAGGATGAAAGAGGGGAGGGTGGAAGGGGAGGGCGGGAGAGGGCTGAGGGTGACAGAAGGGAGAGAGGGAGGCGAGGGTGATAGGGAGGTACATTGTGAGAGAGGGGAGGGAGGGAGGGGAGACCGAGAGAGAGGGAGAGGCCCAGAGGGTGAGGGGAGGGAGTGAGATGGGAGGGAGTGGAGGGGAGAGGAATAGAGAGGGCGAGTGAGTGGAAGGAGAGAGAGAGAGGAAGGAGGGAGGGGAGAGCGAGAGGGATGGGAGAGGCCCAGAGAGTGAGGGGAGAGAGAGAGAGGGGAGGGAGGGAGGGGAGGACGACAGAGTGGAGGGAGGGAGGGAGGGAGGGGAGAGCGAGAGGGATGGAGAGGCCCAGAGATTAAGGGGAGGGAGAGAGAGGGGAGGGTGGGAGGGGAGGGTGAGGGATGGGAGTGAGGGACGGGAGGGGGCGAGGGAGGGAGAGGGGGAGAGAGTGAGGGCGAGAGAGGGGAACGAGAGAGACAGTAAAGCGAGAGAACATAGCTCAAGAGAAGAGGAGGGCGAGGGAGAGGAGCGTGTGAGAGGGGTGTGCGAGAGAGGAGGAGGGCGAGAGAGGGGAGGGAGGAGAGGGGAGCACGAGAGAAAGGGTGGGCGAGTAAGGGGAGGGAGAGAAAGGGGAGGGCGAGAAGGGAGCGCGATAGAGGAGGAGGGCAAGAGAGGGGAGTGCGAGAGGGGGAGGGTAGGGAGGGAAGGGCGAGAGAGGGGAGGGCGAGAAAGGGGAGGGCGAGAGAGGGGAGGGTGAGAGAGAGGGGAGGGGAGGGAGGAGAGGGTGATAGAGGGGAGTGTGAGGCGGGACGGCAAGAGAGGGGAGGCTGAGAGAGGGGATGGCGAGAGAGGGTAGGGCGAGAGAGGGAAGCACGAGAGCGGAGGAGGGCGAGAGAGAGGAGTGCGAGAGAGGGGAGTGCAAGAGAGGACGGAGTGCGAGAGACGGTAGGTCGAGGGAGGGGAGCACGAGAGAGGAGGCTTGAGAGAGAGGGGAGTGCGAGAGAGGGGAGAGGATGGAGAGAAGGGCGAGGGGGGCGAGAGAGTGGATGGCGAGAGAGGCGAACACGAGAGAGGAGGAGTGCGAGAGATGGGAGTGCGAGAGAGGGGAGAGGAGGGAGGGAAGGGCGAGAGAGGGGGAGGGCGTGAGAGGGGACGTCGAGAGAGGGGAGGGAGCCAGGAATGGGCGAAATGGAGGCAGAGGGAGGGAGATGGTGAGGGAGGGGAGTGGGAGAGAGGGGTGGGAGGGTTGAGTGAGAGAGGGAGGGATGGGCGAGAGAGGGGAGGGCGAGTGAGGGGAGTGCGAGAGAGGGGAGGGCGAGAGAGGGGAGGGTGAGAGAGGGGAGCGTGAGAGAGGAGGAGGGCGCTAGAAGGGAGGGTGAGAGAGTGGAGGGGAGGGTGGGGTGGGCGAGAGAGGAGAGACATGGAGGCGAGAATGAAAGGAAGGGAGAGGGCGAGAAAGGGGAGGGAGAGAGGGGAGCGATTGAGGGGAGGGAAGGAGGAGAGGTCTAGTGAGAGGAGGGAGGGGAGGGCGAGAGGAAGGGAGTGGGCGAGAGATGGGAAGGAGGAAGAGGAGTGCATGAGAGAGGGAGAGGATGAGCGAGGGAATGGAGGAAAAGAAGGGTGAGAGAAGGGTGAGGGGGAGAGAGGGGAGGGTGAGAGAGAGGGGTGGGTGAGAGAGGGAATGGAGGGAGGTGAGGGCAAGAGGGAAGGAGAGAGTGAGAGATGGGAGGGTGAGAGAGTGGCGTGGGTGTGAGAGGGGAGCGAGGGATAGAGGGAGGGGAGGGCGAGAGAGGAGGATGAAAGAGGGGAGGGTGGATGGGGAGGGCGGGAGAGGGGTGAGGGTGACAGAAGGGAGAGAGGGAGGCGAGGGTGATAGGGAGGTAGATTGTGAGAGAGGGGAGGGAGGGGAGAGCGAGAGAGAGGGAGAGGCCCAGAGAGTGAGGGGAGGGAGTGAGATGGGAGGGAGGGAGTGGAGGGGAGAGGAATAGAGAGGGCGAGTGAAGGGAGAGAGAGAGAGAGGAAGGAGGGAGGGGAGAGCGAGAGGGATGGGAGAGGCCCAAAGAGTGAGGGGAGAGAGAGAGAGGGGAGGGAGGGAGGGGAGGACGACAGAGTGGAGGGAGGGAGGGAGGGGAGAGCGAGAGGGATGGAGAGGCCCAGAGATTAAGGGGAGGGAGAGAGAGGGGAGGGTGGGAGGGGAGGGTGAGGGAGGGGAGTGAGGGAGGGGAGGGCGAGAGGGAGGGAGAGGACAAGAGAGGGGAGGAATGCAGGGGAGGCGAGAGAGGGGTGAGGGTGAGAAAGGGGAAGCCGAGAGAGGGGAGGGAGTGAGATGAGGGCGAGAAGGAGGTAGAAAGCGAGAGAAGGAAGGATGAGAGAGGTGGAGGGCGAGAGAGGGTGAAGGGTGAGGGGGAGGACATGAGAGGTAGGGAGGGATGGGAAGGAGAGCGATAGGGAGAGGGGCGAGAGAGGGGAGGGCGAGAGTGAGGGGAGGGCGAGAGATGGGAAGAAGGGAGGTGAGGGGGAGAGGGAGGGAGAGGGTGAGAGAGGGAGGGCGAGAGTGAGGGGGAAAGGGAGAGAGGGAAGGTCGAAAGAGGGGAGGGCAAAAGATTGGACAGAAGGAGGTGTGGGCGAGAGGGAGGGAGAGGGCGAGAGAGGGGAGTGTTGGAGGGGTGGGCAAGAGAGGGGTGAGGTTGAGAGAGGGAGGATGGGACAGAAGAGGAAGTGGGTAGGACGAGAGAGGGGAGGGCGAGAGAGAGAAGGGAGGGGGTGCACGACAGGAATGGAGAGGGCAAGAGAGGGGAGGGCGAGAGAGTGGATGGAGGGCGGAGAATGTGAGAGGGGAGTGGGCGAGGGAGGGGAGAGAGGGAGTGGAAGGCAAGAGGGAGGCGATGGTAAGAGGAAGGGGGAGGGCGAGTGAGGGGAGGGCGAGAGAGAGCAAAGAGGGGAGGGAGGGCAAGAGGGAGGGAGAGAGCAATAGAGGCGCAGGCGGGAGGGAATGGCGAAAGAGGGGTGAGGGTGAGAAAGGGGAGGGTGAGACAGGGGAGGACGTGAGAGGGGAAGGAGAGAGCTGAGGGATAACAGGGAGGAAGAAGGAGAGAGGGGAGTGAGGGAAGTGGGGAGAGAGGATGGAGAGGGAGGCGAGGGAGGGGAGGGCGAGAAAGGAGTGAGTGTGAGAGAGGAGAGGGCGAGAGAGGGGAGGGTGAGAGAAAGGGGAGTGTGAGAGAGAGGAGGGCGAGAAAGAGGATGGTGGGAGAGGGGAGGGCAAGAGAGGCGAGGGAGAGAGAGGGGAATGCGAGAAAGGGGAGGGCAAGAGAGGGGAGGGCAAGGGAGAGGAGGGCGAGAGAGAGAAGAGCGAGAGGGAGTGAGAGGGCGAGAGAGGGGAGGGCGAGAGTGGGCGGAGGGCTAGAGGGGGAGGGCAAGAGAGGGGAGGGAAGAAGGGGAGTGAGAGAGAGGGGACAGGGCGACAAAGTGGAGAGAGGGAGGCGAGGGTGATAGGGAGGTAGAGGGAGAGAGGTAGAGGGAGGGAGGGGACGATGAGAGAGTGGAGGGAGGGAGGGGAGAGCGAGAGGGAGAGAGGTAGAGGGAGGGAGGGGACGATGAGAGAGTGGAGGAGGGAGGGAGGGAGAGGACGTGAGGGGGAGGAGTGCAGGGGAGGGCGAATGAGGAGAGGAAGAGAGGTGAGGGAGACAGGGAGGGAGAGGGCGAGAGAGGGGAGGGCACAGACAGATCGTGTGTGTCCCTGATGTTAGTTAAGGGTTTGATTCTGTCTCCTGGACAAGAGGGAGCAATCCTCTTGTTAAACAAATTCAAAACATTTCCCCCTTGCTTCTCTGTGCCCTGCACTCTCTGATCCCCGTATTGTGCTCTCCATCTGTGATCTCTCTTTGTTCTCTCTCTCTCTCTCTGTTTCTCCCCTCTCGCTGTCTCCATCTCTGATCTTTCTTCCCTTCCTCTCTCTGTTCCCCCCTTACTCACTCCATCTCCGAGATATCTCTGTTCCTCCCCTCTCTCCCTCTATCTCTGCAATCTCTTCCTGTGTTCCCCCCTCTCGCTGTCTCCATGTCGAAGATCTTTTTCTCTGTCTCTCAGATTTCTCACATTTTATCCCCCTGGCCTATGCACATGGCTCTGACATTAGAATGGGGCTTTGGAGAGTCAAGGCATTCATTCCTTCCTCCGGGAGTCCTTCCTCCCAGACCCTGGAGATGTAACCAGTTTGTCACAATCCCAAGGCCCCTGTTCCTTTAACTCCCGGCCTCAAATCCATTTTAAGTCAATTAACCTTCCAACGGGACAGTCAGCGCTCTCTTTCACTTCCCTCTGTCTCTCTCTGTCTCTCCCATCCCCTTCACACCCCCATTCTCCCTCCACCCCTCCCTCTGTCCCTGGATCTGGAATGAGAGGGACGCAGTGACATCTGTGGGATCAGACTATGCAGCAGCTCCCCCTCCAGACCCGAACACACCCCCTTGTGGTAAAATTCCCAGAGACAGCCTGAACCCCACCATTCTTTTCCGTGTGTGTGTGTGTGTGTGTGTGTGTGTGTGCAAATGAACGACAAGGAGACAGGACAGTTTCTGATTATTCTCTCTCACTCTGGGTCTGATGATTCCTCGGAGCAGAAGTGATTTAATTCTCTCTGTCTCTTCGTTGTCCTGAGCTTCAGCTCCTGGATCCAATCGCCTCCTCACCCCCAGGGTTAGGGGGGGCAGGGGGGTGGGGAAACACACTGAGAAATAAAAACAAATCAATTTGAAATAAAATACAACAGTGGCACCAAAAGCACAGCAAGGTCCCACAGTTCTCTGCCTTCCCCAATCTCCCACGAGACCCTGGTTCAGTTTAATTCTTGCAGAATGAATGAATTGCTGACCATCACAGTGACATTGAAATACACTGACATCATCGCAGAGCAGTTGACCAGAGACTAGAAACATTAATAAACATGTACGCACAGCCAGATCCCACAAGCAGCAATCTAACAGAACACACATTGGGGGTGATGCTGGTTAAAGGTTGATGCAATCTGACAGGACCTGGTTAACCAGAGGTCCCGGTAAAAGCCAGTTCCCCTCCCCAGAGAGAGGAGATTAAATCTCGGGGTAATACACCGACGAAACTCACCTGGGCCCAACAGGCTGCAGCCTGTCAAACAGGCCTCAGGACTGTGTCCGCCCTCTGGAGGAAGCTCTTGTTTGAAGGTTTCCTGCTCCCAAACACACACTTTTCACATCCTGAAGTGGCCAGGAAGATTCCTTTGGGAGGAAAGAGGCAGCATTAGAGGGAAGGCTGAGCAGGAAAATCTTACACAGGGAGATACACAGCAAGACCCCAGCTTTTCCCCTCTCAGTGAGGCAGACAATTTCTCAGCAACATCCAAACATAAACACGTCGGGTGGTGAGTTGAGATTTCATGTTGAAAAGCTTTTGAAATGATGGGTTAGCTAATTAAACCACTCACTGTCTGCAACGATGGCATTAGGGCATTGACGCACAGCTAGATCCCACAAAGAACAGTACTGCAGCAGCTCGATAATCTGATCGTTTTTATTTCCATTTTAATTAGTTCCTGTCACCCCAGAATCAAATATTGCAGCTATTTCACAAACTCACACTGTCCCCCTCTCTCTCCTGTTTCTCTTGCTCTCACCATTTTCCATTTCTTTCTCTCACTCTCTTTCTCTCCGTGTCCAATTCGATTATCCTGCCCTCTCTATGACCCACTTTCCTTTGAGAGTGTGACAATTCTTTCCAGACGGTCAGATATTTTGGGTTACCGTTCCCTCCTGAGGGAGTCCCGTCTCCCAGATCCTGGGGGTTTCACCTGTTTGTGTCACCAATGCCCCGGTCACTTTAACCCCAGGCTTCAAACCCGTGATCTGACAGGTCCCAGTTAACCAGAGGCCCCGACAAACCAGGCTCCCACCCCCACCCCCACCCCCACCCCACCCCCAGAGGAGATGAAACCTCGGGGGAAGAAACAGACCCCCATCCACTCACCTGGGCCCCACGGGCTGCAGTCTGGCCAATAGGCTTCAGGCCTGTGCTCCCCCCCCCCGGAGGTTGTTCTTATCCAAGGCTTTCCTGGCCCCCGGGCATTTGGGATCTTCACTTTCCTGCTTTCCCAACAAAAGTTCCTCGGGATAAAAGAGAGAATAGAAGAGTTGAGGTGGGGGAGGGGGCGGGGGAGCGATAGCAGGGTGATGCAAAATTACACAGCAAGGTCCCAGTTTAAACACAATCCCACCGCCCCCTTCCCGCATCCCCAATGCATTTCATAACCTCACACACACACACACACACTCACACACACACAGACACACACACACTCACACAAACACACACACTGACGCACACACACACGCACTCTCTCACACACAGACACACACACACTCACACACACAGACACACACACAGAGACACACACAGACAACAATACAGACAGACACACCACTCACACACACATACACACACACACACACACACACACACACACACACACACACACACACACACACACACACAGAGTCTCAACCAGACAGGGAGGGCTGCTCACTCTCCATACTGATTCTGGGTGAGGGGTTAGTAGACCCCACCCCTGCCCTCTCTGCCACGTTGAATCGTCTGTCAGTCTGCTCCCTGGGGAGGGAGGTCTCTGTCTGAGTGACATGTTAATTCCCAGGACAGGATGTTGGATCTTGCTGCCCACTGAGATGTTAATTCTGGGGCAACAAAGTGTCATCTTTCCCAGTTGCTACAACTCTCTTTTTTATTGAAGCCTTATTAGTTGTGTCAGTGTAGTTTGAAAATATTAAAGATTACTCCCACACTAGCGTCTCAGAGCCTGACTGTAGATAGGCTTCCTGAAACACACACACAGTCTCTGTTTCCCACACTCGCTATCTGTCCCTCTCTCTATCTGTCCCCTAATCTCTGGCAATCTCTCTCTCTATGACCCTCTCTCTCTGTCCCTCTCTTTCTCTGTCCCTCTCTCTCTCTCTCTGTGACCCTCTCTCTCTCTCTCTCTCTGTCCCTTTCTCTGTCGCTGTCTCTCTCTCTCTCTCTCTCTCTGCGCCCGTCTGTCTCTCTCTCTCTGTCCCTCCCTCGCTCTCTCTCTCTATCTGTCCCTCTCTCTGTCCCTCAGTCTTTTTTGTCCTCCTCTCTCTTTGTCTCTCTCTCTCTCTCTCTATGTCCTTCTCTCTCTAACTGTCCCTCTCTCTGTCTCTTTGTTCCTCTCTCTCTGTCCCTCCCTCTCTCTCTGTCTGTCCCTATGTCTCTCTGTCCCTCTGTCTCTCTGTCTCTCTCTCTCCCTGTCTCTCTCTCCCTCTCTCTCTCTTTCCCTCTGGCTCTCTGTCCCCCCTCTCTCTCTCTGTCACTCTCGCTCTCTCTCTCTCTCTGTGTGTCCCTCTGTCTCTCTGTCCCACTCTCACTCTCTGTCTCCCTCTCTGTCCCTCTATCTCTCTCTGTCGCTCTCCCTCTCTCTTTCTGTGTCCCTGTCTCTCTGTCCCATTCTCTCTCTGTCCCTCTCTCTCAGTCTCTCTGTCCCTCTCTCTCTCTCTGTCTCTCTATCCCTCTGTTTCTCTGTCCCTCTCTTTCTCTGTCTGCCTCTCTGTCCCCTCTCTCTCTCTCTCTGTCTCTCTGACCCCTCTCTCTTTCTATGTCCCTCTGTGTGTGTCTCTCTCTCTCTCTCTCTCTCTCTCTCTCTCGCTGTGCCTCTCTCCCTCTCTGTCTCTCTGTCCCTCTCTGTCTCTGTCTCTCTTTCGCTCTCCCTTTCTCTCTCTGTGTCTCTGCCCTCTCTCAGTCTCTCTCTCTGTCCATCTCTCTCTCTGTCCCTCGGTCTCTCTGTCCCTGTCTCTGTCTACCCCTCTTTCTCTCTCTGTCCCTCTGTATCCCTGTCCCTCTCTCTCTCTGTGTCTCTCTGTCCCCCTCTCTCTTTCTATGTCCCTCTCTCACTCTCACTGCGTCTCTCTCTCTCCATCTCTCTGTCCCTCTCTCTCTCTCTCTGTCCCTCTCTCTCTCTCAGTCCCCCCTCTCTCTCTGTCCCCCTCTCTCTGTATCCCTCTCACTCTCTGTCCCTTTTCCCTCTCTATGTCCCTCTCTCTCTGTCTCTCTCTGTCACTGTCCCCCTCTCTCTGTCCCTTTCTCTCTCTCTCTGTCTCTCTGTCCCTCTGTCTCTCTGTCCCTCATTGTCTCTGTCCCTCTCTCTCTGCGTCCCTCTTTGTCTCTCTGTCCCTCTCTCTGTCCCTCTCTCCCTCTCTGTGTCCCCCACTCTCTCTGTCACGCTCTCTGTCCCTCTCCCTCTCTCTGTCTCTCTCTCTCTGTGTCCCTCTCTCAATCTCTGTGTCTCTGTTGCTCGCCTTTTCTCTCTGTGTCTCTCTGTCTCTCGCTCTCTCTGTTCCTCTCTCTCTCTGTCCCTTGGTCTGTCTGTTCCTCTCTCTGTCTACCTCTCTCTGTCCCTCTGTTTCTCTGTCCCTCTCTCACTCTGTCTCTCTCTGTTTCTCTGTCCCCCCTCTGTTTCTATGTCCCTCTGTCTCTCACTGAGTCCCTCTGTCTCTCTCTCTCTCTCTCTCTCTCTGTCTGTCTGTCTCTCTGTCCCCCTCTCTCTTTCTATGTCTCTCTCTCTCTCACTGAATCCCTCTCTCTCTCACTGTGTACCCCTCTCTCTCTCAGTCTCTCTCTCTCTCTCTCTGTCCCCTTCTCTCTGTCCCCACTCTCTGTGTTCCTGTTTCACTCTGTCCCTCTCTCTCTGTCACCCTCTCTCTCTCTCTCTGCCCCTCTTTCCCTCTGGCCCTCTCTCTTTGTGTCCCTCTCACTCTCTGTCCCTTTCTCCCTCTCTATGTGCCTCTCTCTGTGTCCTTCTATCTGTCTCTGTCCCTCTCTCTGTTTCTCTGTTCCTCTCTCTCTGTCCCTCCCTCTCTCTCTGTCCCTCACTCTCTGTCTCTCTGCACCCTCTCTGTCCCTCTCTCTCTCTGTCCCTCTATCTCTCTCTGTCTCCCTCTCGCTCTCTGTCCCTCTCTCTCTGTCCCTCTCTCTCTGTCCCCCACTCTCTGTGTCCATCTGTCCCTCTCTCTCTGTCCCTCTCTCTCTCTGTCTTCCTCCTTCTCTCCGTCCCTGTCCCTCTCTCTCTTTCCCTCCCTCCCTCTCTGCATCCCTCTGTCCCTCTGTACCTCTCTCTGTGTCCTTCTCTCTCTCTCTGTCTCTCCGTCCTCCTCTCTCTCGCTCTTTATCTCTGTCCCACTCTCTCTCTCGGTCCCTCTGTCTCTCTGTCCCTCTCTCTCTGTTGCAGTCAAATATCTGAAGGACAGGGAATCACTAAGCAGAGACGAAGAGTTAAACTCAGTTTAAACTCTCTCCATCACACACACCCACACACAGAAACTGAATATAATGTGGAGAAATATCCATGTGCAGCACAGATTTCCAAACTAACTCAGTGACAGACGGAAATCCCCGTTCTCTGCGCAGTGCCGACCTCCAGACCAAGGGAGGTTTTGTCCCTGACCTAGGGCAGGTTTCTGACTGGATATTATTACATTGCAACATGAAGGGACTGAGTGTAACAGTTTGCCACATCCCATCATGTCATCTACTTTGCTGTCAGTGTTTTGTGAATTGAAAACATTAGCAGATGCAGGAGAATATTCTGGAAGGTAATTTGCAGTAAGAATAGAAAAAAACACAATGTTTGTGTTGAAAATAGTGAGAAATTCTGAAACGTTGTTGTCTAGGGGGTTTGGCTGATGTTACACATAAACATCAGAAAATTAACATGATGGGACACGACTTTACTGACTCCCCACAGTCCTCGTTTGAGGACTATCCTCCTCTGTTTTCCTATTTCATTGAAGATATTAATATACCTTTATAATGCACTGCCATCCTGGTTAAAGTGCTGCCTATCTCTCACTGACTCATTTATCTTCAATCCTGTTGAAAGACACTTAAAGCAACAGACACACAAAGTTCCAGAAAGAGCTTGGTTCAATTACATTTTCTTTCAGTTGTAGACAACACTCAATGTGAACCCACAGAAGGTCAGTGTGGAATATGAGAAACCCTTCAGTTTGGGATGAGGCCTAGCCAGGCAGGATTCTGATCCAAAGCTGCAAATTACAATTCAATAGCTGATCGATTTCAGGTTCTTGCATATTATGTTTCTCTCATATATTAGGAGCTTGGAAAGTAAGGCAGACATTACTGGAATATCACATTGTCTCTCTGCATTCAATGTAAACAGGCTCTGGGATTTGTATTTTAATCACCTTCAAAGAGCTGTTTCCATTTCCGATCTCTGCTAGCATCAATGAATGGAAATGGCTTTTGACACATTGCACCCTCTCCCTTGCTGAAAGTATTCCTGACACACCCGTTCACATATCACCCTCTGAGTGAACAAGTTGTCCCTTAGGTCTCTTTTATATCTTTCCCCTCTCACACTAAACCTATGCCCTCTAGTTCTGGACTCCCTGACCCCAAGGAAAACACTTTGTCTATTTATCCTATCCATGCCCGTCATGATTTTATAAACCTCGATAAGGTCACCCCACAGCCTCTGATGCTCCAGGGAAAACAGCCCCAGCCTATTCAGCTTCTCCCTGTAGCTCAAATCCTCTAACACTGGCAACCTCCTTGTAAATCTTTTCTGAAACCTTCCAAGTTTCACAACATCCTTCCGATAGGAAGGAGACCAGAATTGCACGCCATATTCCAACAGTGGCCTAACCAATATCCAGTCCAGCCGCAACATGACCTTTCAATATCTATACTCAAAACTCTGACCAATAAAGGAAAGCATACCAAACACTGCATTCATTATCTTATCCACCTGCAACTCCACTTTCACGGAGCTACGAACCTGCACTTCAAAGTCTCTTTGTTCAGCAACTCTCCCTCAGAACTGACCATTAAGTGTATAAGTCCTGCTCAAATTTGCTTTCCCAAAATGCAGCACCGCGTGTTTATCTAAATTAAACTCCATCAAGTGGAATAGAATTGAAGATTTTGGGGTGCTTTTGAAACATGCGAGTCACACATACATGGAAGTTAGTTACATGTTGGAATCTAATCAAGAGGATTCCTGGTGATTCATATAATCCCGACAATGGGGAAACAAGCCCTTCAACCCAACAAAACCACACTGACCCTCAGAAGAATAACCCATCCAGACCTATTTCCCCACATTTATCTCTGAGTAATGCACCTCACTTCCACATCCCTGAACACTGTGGGAAATTTTAACATTGTTTGGATTGGATGGTTAATATACAGAATAACAGATACCCAGGAGTGCGATAAAGACTGGAATCTAATCAAAGGATTGAGGTGGCTAATGTACAAAGTCCCTTTAAAATGGAAGTCAGTTACAGATTGGAATTTTATCAAGGGGTTTCGGGATGATTATGTGTAGAATAACAGATACCCGGAGTGAGTTACAGGCTGGAATCTAATCGAGGGTTTCAGAGTGGTTTACATACAGAATAACAGGTAGCCCGGAGTGAGTTATAGAGTTATAGAATCATAGAGGTGTACAGCATGGAAACAGACCCTTCGGTCCAATTTGTCCATGCCGACCAGATATCCCAACCCAATCTAGTCCCACCTGTCAGCACCCGGTCCATATCCCTCCAAACCCTGCCTATTCATTTACCCATCCAAATGCCTCTTAAATGTAGCAATTGTCCCACTTCCTCTGACAGCTCATTCCATACATGTATCACTTTCTGCGTGAAAAAGTTGCCCCTTAGGTGTCTGTCACATCTCCCCCCTCTCAAACTAAAACTATGCCCTCTAGTTCTGGACTCCCTGACCCCAGGGAAAATACTTTGTCTATTTATCCTATCCTATTCATGCCCCTCATAATTTTGTAAACCACTATAAGGTCACCCCTCAGCCTCCGACACTCCAGCAAAAACAGTCCCAACCTGTTCAGCCTCTCCTTGTAGCTGAAATCTTCCAAGCCCAGCAACATCCTTGTAAATTATTTCTGCGCACTTTCAAGTTTTACAACATCTTTCCGATAGGAAGGAGACCAGAGTTGCATGCAATATTCCAAGAGTGACCTAACCAATGTCCTGTACAGCCTCAACATGACCTCCCAACTCCTGTACTCAATACTCTGACCAATAAAGGAAAGCATACCAAACGCCTTCTTCACTATCCTATCTACCTACGACTCCACATTCAGAGAGCTATGAACCTGCCCTCCGAGGTCTCTTTGTTCAGCAACACACCCGAGGACCTTACCATTAAGTGTATATGTCCTGCTAAGATTTGCTTTCCCAAAATGCAGCACCTCACATTTATCTGAATTAAACTTAATCTGCCAGTTCTCAGCCCATTGGCCTATCTGGTCCAGATCTGAGGAATCCCTCTTCGCTGTCCACTACACCTGCAATTTTGGTGTCATCTGCAAACTTACTAACTGTTCCTCTTATGCTCGCATCCAAATCATTTCTGTAAATTACAAAACGGAGAGGGCCCAGCACCGATCCTTATGGCACTCCACTGGTCACAGGCCTCCAGTCTGAAAAACATCCCTCCACCTACGCCCTCTGTCTTCCACCTTTGAGCCAGTTCTATATCCAAATGGCTATTTCTCCATGTATTCCGTGAGACCTAACCTTGCCAATTAGTCTCCCATGGGGAACCTTGTCGAACGCCTTACTGAAGTCCTTATAGATCACATCTACTGCTCTGCCCTCATCAATCTTCTTTGTTACGTCTTCAAAAAACTCAATCAAGTTTGTGAGACATGATTTCCCACGCACAAAGCCATGTTGACTCGCCCAAATCAATCCTGGCCTTTACAATACATGTACATCCTGTCCCTCTGGATTCCCTCCAACAACTTGCCCATCACCGAGGTTCAGCTCACTGGTCTATAGTTCCCTGGCTTGCATTTACCACCCTTCTTAAACAGTGGCATCACGTTTGCCAACCTCCAGTCTTCCGGCACCTCACCTGTGACTATCGATGATACAAATATCTCAGCAAGAGGCCCAGCAATCACTTCTCTAGAATTCTCGGGAACACCTGATCAGGTCCTTGGGGTTTATCCACCTTGAACCGTTTCAAGGCACCCAGCACTTCCTCCTCTGTAATATGGACATATTGCAAGATGTCACCATCGATTTCCCTACAGTCTATATCTTCCATATCCTTTTCCAAAGTAAATACTGATGCAAAATATTCATTTATTATCTCCTTCATTTTCTGTGGCTCCACACAAAGGCTGCCTTACTGAACTTCTCTGCCTCAAATTCACTCCATCACTGACACACTGACCCCCTCACACTCACTCCATCACCGACACACTGACCCCCTCACACTCACTCCATCACCGACACACTGACCTCCTCACACTCACTCCATCACCGGCACTCTGACCGCCTCACCCTCACTCCATCACAATCACCCTGACACCACCACACTCACTCTATCACCCTCACCCTGACCCACTCAAACTTACTCCATCACTGTCACCCTCACCCCATCACACTCACTCCATCACTGTCACCCTGACCCCCTCACTGTCACTCCATCAGAGTCTCCCTGACCACACCACACTCACTCCATCACAGTCACTATGACGCCCTCAAACTCACTCCATCAAAGTCACACTGACTGTCTCGCATTCAATCCATCACCCTCACCCTGAATCCCATCATACCCACTCCATCACAGTAACCCCGACCGTCTCACATTCACTCCATCACAGTCCCGCTGACCCCCTCACACTCACTCCATCACCATCACCCTGACCCCCTCACACTCACTCCATCACAGTCACCCTGACCCACTCAAACTCACTCCATCACCGTCACCCTGACCCCCCCCCCACACTTACTCCGTCACTGTCATCCTGACACCCTCACACTCACTCCATCACCATCACCCTGACCCAGTCAAGCTCACTCCATCACCATCACACTGGTCCTAGCACACTCACTCCATCAACGTCACCCTGACCCACTCACACTCACTCCATCACCATCACACTGAGCCTCTCACACTCACTCCATCACAGTCAACCTGCACTTCTTACACTCTCTCAATCACAGTCACACTGAACACCTCACACTCACTCCATCACTGTCACAATGTCACCCCTCACAATCAGTCCATCACTGTCACACTGATCCCTTCACACTCACTCCATCACCGTCACCCTGACCCCTCGAACTCACTCCTTCACAATCACGATGACCCCCTCACACTCACTCACCACACTCCCCTGACACCCTCACACTCACTCCATCAAAGTCCCGCTGACCCCCTCACAGTCACTCCATCACAATCACCCTGACCCCGTCACACTCGCTCCATCACCGTCACAATGACCCCCGCACATTCACTCCGTCACAGTCATACTGACTCTATCACACTCACTCTATCATCCTCACCCTGATATCTCACACTCACTCCATCACTTTCACCCTGACCCTCTCACACTCACTGCATCACATTCACACTCACCCCTCACACTCACACCATCACCGTCACCCTGACCCCCTCACACACACTCCATCACTGTCACTATGACGCCCTCACACTCACTCCTTCAATGTCACCCTCACCCCCTCACACTCCATTTTGGAGACCTTCTCTCATCCATGTGAAGGAATTGGACCCTGACAATTCCATTTGCACTGTCTCCCATCAATCTTCATAAGATCCATATCACAGACGTTAGACCGTGTTCCCAGTAAACATTCACAGGACAGAGGGAGCACAGGGTTAGACAGTGTTCCCAGCAAATCCTCCCAGGGCAGAGGGAGCACAGGGTTAGACAGTGTTCCCAGCAAACCCTCCCAGGGCAGAGGGAGCACAGCGTTAGACAGTGTTCCCAGCAAACGCTCCCAGGGCAGAGGGAGCACAGGGTTCCATACAACGTTAGGCTCCCATTAAACTGTCCCCATTTAAATCCCCAGGGCAGGTAGAGCATGGGGTCAGATACAGAGTAAACCTCCCTCAACACTGCAGCATTTCAAATTCCCAGGCCATTTTGAGCTCGGCGTTGGGTACTGATTAAATCTCCCACTTCCCCCATCCTGTTCACATCAAAGTCAATCAGGATAGCTCCATCACTGGGTTAGATACAGAGTATGTGTATGTTTGGATTTCAGCCCCAATCCAGTTGGTGATGATCACAGCCTTGTTAAGTGCGTTTGGGAATGGGGAGGGATCTGCTTGCAGGGTGATGGTGGGATAGTGGGGGGCATAGCTGCCATCCCAGCAGTTGACCCGGGTTCAATTCCCGGCCATCGCAGTGTTGTGGTTTGTAAACAGCCTTTTAAGGGCAAGGCACTGGGATAAATCGAGGAAATAAATCTTTCATTCTGTGGCAAAACGGGTCTGTCAGATTGCTCCTTGCTTTTCCTGGCGATGGTTTCTGTGAATTGCAGTGTGGAACCGGGCAGCATTGCTCGGCATCTCGGAAGCTTTCCACTCTGCTGCTTCCCATTTCTAATTCAAATATTGATTGCAGCACAAGAATGGGTTTGTTTTGTTCGAAAAGTGAGAGACTGCTCCCATCAGGAACCTGAAATAATTACAGAAGCCGCAGGAAACACTGAACAGTACCAACAGCTTCTGTAGTGGTGGGGAGGGAGGATTAATGTGGCAAATCTATACGAGGATAAAATAAACTCCAGCCTCAAAACAATGAGAAATCCTGACTCTGCAAACATCCTTGTAAATCTTTTCTGTATCTTTACAAGTTTCACAACATTCTCCCAATAGCAGAAAGACCAGAATTGTGTGGTTTATGAAATGTTACTATATTCGAACAGTTGCTGTTTATAGTTATACAATGTTCATTTAGTTAAGGTTTCCAATCGAGTTCGGTTTGCCCAATCTTTCTTCCTTATGTTTGTGTTACAACGACAATGGGGAGTAAAGTGTGTTTTGATTCAAGCCTGGCAGTTTGACCAATCGCATTGTAACACTTGCCTTCAGGAAATCTGGAAAAGGGGTCGAGACCATTTTCTTAAGGCAGAGGAGTTTGGTCTGGTTCATAACGTCCTCAATGTCATCAATACATGTCCCTCCAGGCCTGAGCAATGATGTTTACAGATTAATGGAGGATACACAGACACATTAATCGTTATTATCTTGGACAGGAGTCATTTGGGAATGATATTCATAGAACATAGAACATAGAAGGATACAGCGCAGTACAGGCCCTTCGGCCCTCGATGTTGCGCCGACCGAATCCTACCTAACCTATACTAGCCCAATAACTTCCAAATGCCTATCCAATGCCCGCTTAAATGACCATAAAGAAGGAGAGTTCACCACTGATACGGGCAGGGCATTCCATGAACTCACAACCCGCTGTGTGAAGAATCTACCCCTAACATCTGTCCTATATCTACCACCCCTTAATTTAAAGCTATGTCCCCTAGTAACACCTGACTCCATTAGCGGTAAAAGGTTCTTAGTATCTACCCTATCTAAACCCCTAATCATCTTATACACTTCTATCAGATCTCCCCTAAACCTTCTCTTCTCCAATGAGAACAGCCCCAAGTGCCTCAGCCTTTCCTCATAAGATTTTCCTACCATTCCAGGCAACATCCTGGTAAACCTCCTCTGCACTCGTTCTAAAGCTTCCACATCATTCCTCAGACCATCAACTCTCAGCTCGGCCAAGGATAAAGGTCAGCAATCCAGCACAATTGTGAAACAGCCCATTTCCAGGGAGACTGAGAGGTCACTAACAGAGTGGGAGCTGGAGAGTCAGGAACAGAACAACAGGGACAGTCCGCTCTGTTCACTGACCCTTCACCCCTCAGTGAATCCAGTGCCAGGAACGCCTGCTATTAGTCAGACTGACAGAATGTAATCAGATGCACACACTGTCCTTCCACATCATCAATATCGCCCAGCTCCCACCCTGTCTCAGCTCATCTGCCTCTCTGCCATCTTCAATATTTTAATCGGGGCAGCATTAAGTGCCGTGCTTTGAGCTGAGCTGTCTTACTTTCGGTATTCTGTCTCTAAACGGCTCCAATCCTCTCGATCCCTCTCCGGTTTAAGATGCTCCTTGACATCTGCCCCAATGAATGAGGTAGATCGTCACCTGACCAAATATCCCCTTGGGTTGCTCAACATCTACTGTATTTAAAACAAGGAACTGCAGATCGTGGAGAGCTGACAGATTGCACAAATTACTGGCGACATTTAGTAGGAATGGCCTCATTTGTGGGGAGAAATCCGAGTGAACATCTAGAGTTCATGGATTGTCCTTCAGAACTGAAGGGATCTGATGCTGATGCTGTTAGACATGCTGAGCTCCCCCCACCTCCCCTCCCACCCAGCAGTTTCTGTTTGTACTTCAGTCCCGATCCAATTGGTCCTGATCACGGCCTCGGGAATAGCTTGCCAATTACTGGGAAAGGGTTGGACATGTCTCCTTCCCAGCAGTTAACCCGGGTTCGAACCCCTGCCATCACACTTTGAAAGCAATCTTAAACGGGGAAAAACACCGAGATGGAATGAATGAGATTGGACTCTCCGAGGTTTCCTAAACATGGCCACGTTAGGAGGGCAGGGTGGGTCCACCTGCTATTACATTCTCAGAGCTGGGGAAAGGAGGTTTGAATGCTCTGGGGGACCATATTCATCATCATTTGAAGATGGATTGATTAACCAGAGGCCAGTGAGCATGGATTTATTCAGGGAAAAACGTGTGTGATGATCTTCACAGATGCCCTCCAAAGGAAGGCGATGACCGATGGAAGGAGTCCCTGTGATGTAGATCAACTGGATTACAGGATTACTGCTCATGTGCCTGACTGGGATAGTTCAGCTGACACAATATGCTCAGTAGAAATTCCCCAAGGTTCTTTCCAGAGCAGCTTCCAGACCCAATGCACTATTATGTGGAACACTGAGCACAGCAGATACACGGGAACACCACCAGTTGACAATTCCATATCAAGCCACTCCCCACCCTGGCTTGGAAACACATCTCAGTCCCACAATGCCATTGGTTGGAAATCCTGAAATTCCCTCCCTTACATCATTGTGGGTTTATCTCCACCAAATGAATGGCAGCAGTTCAAGTCAATAACTCACTGTCACCTTCACCAGAGCAATTATATCTGAGCAATCCGTGGTGACCCAGCGGCAATGACCCAAACACATTAATGAATCACAAGATAAAGCTTAGTATTTGGGACCCGTGTGCTCCAGTGCTGAGTATCTGAATAAACTGAGTCGTTATTCCAGAAAATTGAAAGGCAATTTCATTTGAATGTATCAGATTGTGAAGAGGCTTGAGAGGGGAGATAGTGAGAAATTAATCCTGTGGGTCTGGGAATCTGAAATACAATAACACAGTCTCAGGAGTTGCTGGCAAAGCTCAGCAGGTCTGGCAGCATCTGTGCGGAGAAATCAGCGTTAATGTTACAGCATCCACAGTTCATTCGGGTTTGATTGACACTCTCTCAGGGTAAGGGGCAGGCTATTTGGGACTGAGATGAGGAGACAGCGCTTCACTCTAAGGTCTCTGAGTCTTTAATATTCTCTCTCCCTGAGGATTGTGGATGTTCCCTCACTGAGTACATTTCAGATTGGAATAGACAGATTGCTGGTGTCTCAGGGAGTCACAGGATATGGGGAGTGGGTAGGAAACTGGATTTGAAATCTCAAACCAGCTCTGATTGGATTGACTGCCAGAACAGACTGAACAGTTTAAACAGGCTGTATAGTCTCCCCCTGCTCACATTTCCTGAGCTCTTAGATGTTTACTGAACCAATTCCCAATCCCTTGAGTTTTGTTTCCATGAAACCGTTTATCATTAATCTCTGCAGCCTCCATACTATTAAAAACCATCGCATTCTTCCTTCAGCGTTACCCTCATTCCAATTGCTCAGAAATCATTGCTTTTCTAACTTCCTTCCGCTCTGCTGAATCTCCCCACCCTCATCACACACGGGTGAACCTTTCCCTTCTCCCTATAGATGCTGGCAGACCTTATCAGATTCCTCAGCATGGCCTGTGTTTATTTCAGAGGGAATGACATCTGCCTGTTCCTGTTTCTTTGAGAGGATACATTCACCAATCCAACTCCTTGATATTCCATTTGTTCACAGAGAAAAGAGGGATCGCTCTGTCCAAATTCATAACATGCACAGAAGGGCATCAATATATTGTGATGATATCACATTATATTGTGATGTGGGATCTGTAAGGGTCAGAAATTCAATCTCCCCTCCCCCTGTTGTTATTGGTTATGATGCTCCTGACCCACCAATCCACAGATCTGACTGAATGTACAAACAACCCCTCTCCATCCATTTAATTCAGAATAAGGTCAATAACAGCTCGGATTAAAGCTAACTGCAGACTGTGATGAATGCTGCATGTCGGGCGTCATGTTCCTATAGAGGTTTTACAGCACTGAGGTCAGCCTTATCGGCCCATCATTCATACGCTAGTCTAACTGTCTGGACTCTCTTTCTAAACCTCTCCAATTCCCCAGATCCCTGTCTGATTGAAGACTCTGTGTGGAGTTTGCACATTCTCCCCGTGTCTGCGTGGGTTTCCTCCGGGTCCTCCGGTTTCCTCCCACAGTCCAAAGATGTGCAGGTTAGGGTGGATTGGACATGCTAATTGCCCATAGTGTCCAGGCACATGTAGGTTACGTGGATTCGCCATGGTAAATGCGGGGTTCCAGGGAGAGGGTAGAGGGGTGTGTATGAATGATGGGCTGAATGGCCAGTTTCCACACTGTAGGGATTCTATAATTCTATGCTCCTTCCCATCTGTCTCTATTGGTGAGGGAGACTATCACCTGACCTAATATCCCCTTCGGTGGCTCAACGTTTGCTTTGTTTCCAACAAAGAGCTGCAGATCTGAGAGACAGCACAGAAATTGCTGGGGAAACTCAGCAGGTCTGGCAGCATCTGTGGGGAGGGAACCTTTTAGATCCATGGATTGTTCTTCAGAACTGAAGGCTTCTGATTCTGGTGCTGTCAGACCAGCTGAGCTTCCCCACCAATGTCTTGTTTGGATTTCAGCCCCAATCCAGTTGGTGATGATCACGGCCTTGTTAAGTGTGTTTGAGAATGGGGAGGGGGCTGCTAGCAGGGTGATGGTGGGATAGTGGTGTGCATAGCTGCCTTCCAAACTGTTGACATGGGTTCAATTCCCGGCCATGGCAATGTTGTGGTTTGTAAATAGAATTTTAAAGATAAGGCAATGGGATAAATCGAGGAAATAAATCTTTCATTCTGTGGTAAAACAAATCTGTCGGATTGCTCCTTGCTTTTCCTGGCGATGGTTTCTGGGAGCAGCATTGCTCGGCATCTCGGAAGCTTTTCCCTCCGCTGCTTCCCATTTCTTATTGAAATATTGATTGCAGCACAAGAATGGGTTTGTTTTGTTCGAAAAGTGAGAGACTGCTCCCGTCAGGAAACTGAAATATTTTCAGAAGCCGCTGGAAACACTGAACAGGTCCAAAAGCTTCTGTAGTGGTGGGGAGGGAGGATTAATGTGTCAAATCTACACAAGGATAAAATAAACTCCAGCCACAAAACAGTCAGGGTTCCTAAGTTTTACAAACACCAGTATAACATTTTTCTGAGCCATCAATTCCCCTTAAACTCTTCCAATGTGGAATAACATCTTTCTGACTCTCACTCTGAGAGATGTCCCTCAGTGAGCTCCTCCACCATTCTTTCCATTTCACTGGGGACCCACTATCCACAGTCTCCAATCAAATGACCTGAACTCAGACACACAGAGATCTTAAAGAGTGACACAATGCAGATAGGAAGTCTATTTCATTTCTGTTTCTGAGTCCAATCTTCACTCAGTGTGACAGAGTCAGGTATTCAAGGCTCAAACAAGAGTTGGATTCTGTTTCTGGTGATTGTCTTCATTCAGTGAGAAGGAGGGCCGTGGGCCGGAAGGAGCTCATCATTGTGCTTCAGGTTGTCTGCTCGGTCTGCAGCATTGCAGGCCGTGGGAGCAGGGCAGTGGGAAAGGTACCTCGTGTGGACTGCAATAGGACTTTCCACACATTGTTCCAGGCCAGTTACAGAGCTCCAGGAATTCTGAATGAGGATCGGAAAAATGCATTGATTGAAGGAGGTGGATCAGGAAAACAGGATAAAGCTGATGAGATCAGCAGGATTTTTCGGTCTAACCCTGTACCATACTTTATTTTCTGCTTCATAAATCTCCAACCCGGAGCTCAACCCACTCAGAGCATTATAAGCTCAGAACCAAATCATTCAGTCCAACACATCCATGCCGAACTGATATCCGATGTCAATCTCATCGCATTGGTCAGAATTTGGCCCATGTTCCTCTGAACCCTTTTTAATTCCTACACCCACTCAGATACCTTTTAAATGTTGTAATTGTACCAGCCTCCACTATTTCCTCTGGCAGCTCATGTTCACAGTGCCCTCTGAGTGAAAAATGTTCTCCTTAGGTCCCTTATATACTTCCCATCTCATCTTTTACATAAGCCATCTGCTTCGGGACTCCCCCACCAGAGGGAAATAACCTTGCTTTTTTTACACTGTTGAGGCCCTTCATGGTTTTGTGATCCTCTATGAGGTTACCCCTCAGCCACTGACTCTCCAGGGATAATAGCCTCAACCTATGCAGTATTACACTCCAGCACAAACCCTCTAACCTTGGCAACTTCCTTGTAAATCCTTTCTAACACTTTAATGTTTTACAACACCCTTCTTACAGGAGGGAGTCCAGATTTGCACATTATATCCCAAAAGTGGCCGAACCAATACCGCTACATGATCTCCCAACTCCTTTACACAATTAACTGAGAAATAAAAACAAAAATGACAAACGCCTTCTTCACTCTCCTATCGAAATGTTCGTCCACCTTCAACGATCTATGAAGCTGCTCTCCAGGTCTATTTGTTCAGCAATATCCCTCGTACCTTACCATTAAGTGTATAAATCCTGTTCTCTTTTGCCTTTCCAAAATGCAGCACCTCACATTTATCTGAATTAATCTCCATCTGCCACTCCTCAGCCCATTGGCCCATCTGATCAAGATTCTGTTGTACTCAGAGGTAACCATCTTCACTGTCCTCCACACCTCCAATTTTACTGTCATCTGCAAACTTACTAACCATTCGTCCTATGGTCACATCCAAATCATAAATATAAATGACAAAACAACAGTGGGCCCAGCACCGATCCTTGCGAAACACTTCTGGTCACAGGCCTCCAGTCGGAAAAGCAACCCTCCCCCTTCGAGCCAGTTCTCTACCCAAAGGTTAATTCTACTGCCCCAACATACAAGTTTGACAATATGACACCAATCTCAAAAGTACAACAAGAATCTATTCCTGATGACAACAGGCGGGTCAATTTGCCTCCGGTGCTGTTTACACTTGGAATATACCTGGAGCAGAACAACACAAACCCAACTGGAGAGGGTGGCTCTGTATAGGGAGAGTCAGTGTGGAGTTAAAATTCAACAAATGTGATGGAATAAAAGGTTAATGAAGGTAAGGCTGTCCAATCTGTTTCACAAATTATTACATAAGAGGCTGGATAAAAACTGAAGCTATTGTAATAAGTGGCACAAACTCACCATGGAGAATGAATGTGCTCGTACGGAAAAATGCTGAGTGATCATAAATTACTGCAACTTGCAAACAGCAGAATTAAAATCCAATTTGCTTTTTTACTGCAAGGATGAATATATTAACCATGTTGTTCTCTATATACGAATGATACAGATGGTCATTTATTATCGAGACAGAAAAGACAATCAATATTTTCTTTGACGTCTAACTTGGATTTGGAGAAGAAACTGTGGATGATACCGACCAACAGGATTGTTTGTACAGACAGGCGAATAATAATGTCACCAGGAAATAGCAGAAGGTTGTGAAGGGAAATGAATAGACTGAAGCCCACTGTGATGGAGTTTGCTATAAAAAGCTAAAGAGAGACAAACTCGACCGAACTACAGAGTTTGAAATGTGAACATGGGTAGAGTTGCCTTGGTGTTCATGTGCACAGGTCTTTTACCGTGACAAGATCTGCTGCAGGGGGAAATAGAAAACATATGGGATCTTAAACATCACAAATGATCCATTAAGTAAGGAAAAAGAAAATGCATAAAGGGAAAACCCTGCTGTTCCTGGGGATCTGAAATCTAACCTCAGCAGGTCAGGCAGCATCTGTGAGAAGGGAACCAGAACCCATTTCTCCCACAGCTATCTGCAAGGCACCAAGGGATCTCCCTGATCTGATTGGCCCTGTGCTAATTAACACTGCACACAGATATTAATCCAGTGGGTCAGCTACTTAGTTTAATAGTGAGTTCCTGAGAGGGACGAGGCGACCCTTGTATGTTGTTCACACCTACATGGTCAGTAACATGGTATCCTGCCCGTCCCATTGCAAACTCAGCTTCAGCTCTGACTTTATTTCCTGAAACTCAGCATGGGGAGGAACACTTCCTCCCGGTCTTAGGTTCTTTGCTGTAGGAAAAGGCGTCACTTCCTATTTCTCCCTCTGACGACTCCATTGCTTTTAGTTTCTCTCACTTAATTGGCTTTCTGTTCCTTCTGGTTTCGTGGTCAGGTCACACTTACCGAAGCTGAGGCTCCTGCTAAATGGTAGAATCTGGCTAGGGCATCAGTCAGTGGGAGAATTAGTACAGGGGTATGAGTAAATGGGAGATTTGGTGGGAAACAATAAATGGGCGATCTGGTGCACAGTGCCGTTCCATTAGAAAATTGTAGTGTGTGCCAATGTATTGGAAAATTGGAGCAGAGCATGTCCAGATTGGGAAATAGGGGCCAGGGAAACAAGAAAAAGAAGAAATGTTGCAAGCATTGGCAAATTGGAAATTCAGTTCAGTGCATCACAAACTGAAAAAATAAAATCAGTAGGGCATCCGTACGTTGAAGATGTTTATCAGGGAACAACTAAATGGAAGGAATTGATGCAGGGTAACAATAATTGGTGAGTTCATGCAGGTGCCATTAAAGTCTAAGTGGGAGGATTGAGGCAGGATAACACTCAATGGGTGAGTTGGTGAAATTCCTGAATTAGAGCAGGATCAGTAAATGGGAGAATTGGTGCAGGGAAGCGAAGCACTAATTACAGCCTTTGAGATGTACAGGATGGAAACAGACCCTTCAGTCCACCGTCTCCACGCCTAAATTTAAGAATTCTGGCAGCGTCCACGAAATTGAAGACTCATTGCCAGAAACAAATAAATGGAAAATTTGGGAAAGTGCTTATTGACGCGTGAGTGTTTGCAACAGGGCATCAGATCATGAGTGAATTAGTGCAGTTCAGCACTCAATGGGTGAATTATGCTGTGTTGCAGTAAATGGGAGAATTTGGGCAGGACATTACCTTTTGGGAGATTTAGAGTAGGGCACCCCTAAACTGGCGGAGGGCAACAGTCAGTATGAGGATTGGTGTAAGGCAACACTGAGTGGACAACTTGTTCAGGACTTCAGTAATTAGGGGAAATGGTGCTAAGCAACACTGAATTGGAGAATCAGTGCGGGCCATCAGTAAATGAGAGACCTGGTGCACAGTGGAGCTAAATTAGAGAATTGGTACATGGCAACAGGAAAAGGGAGAATTAGAGGTGGGCACCCTTAAATGGTAGAATCGGGCTCGGGCATCAGTAAATGGAAGAATTAGTACAAGGATATGAGTAAAAGGGCGGTTTGGTGGGAATCAATAAATGGGACATTCGGTGCACAGTGCAATTGTATTGGAAAACTATGTGAGTGTCAATATATTAGAATATCAATATATAGATCAATAAAAAGAAGAAATGTTGCAAGCATCGGTAAATTGGAGATTCAGTTCAGCGCATCACTAAATGAAAACAATTCAGCAGGGCACCCGTACATGGAAGATGTGTTTCAGAGAACAATTAAATGTAAAGAATTGATGCAGGGCATCAATGATTGGAGATTTCATACAGGTGCCTTTAAATTGTTCAGGATAACACTCAGAGGGAGATTTGGCGCAGATTCAGGATTTGTGCAGGATTGGTAAATGGGAGAAATGGTACAGGGAAGCGGAACACCAAATAGAGCCACAGAGATGTACACCACGGAAACAGACCCTTCAATCCAACTCATCCACGCCTAAATATAAGAATTCTGGCAGCGCTCTACTAAATTGGAGAATCATTGCAAGGACCTACTGAGGATGTAAAATTTGAATTTAGACAACAATTATATGTAGATTTTTATTTACCACAAGATGGTTTCTCAATGTAAAAGATTGCTATGAAATGGCCTGTGAAACTTTACTGCTGTTTTGCAGAATTAAGCTGAAATTCAAAGATAAGAGGACAATAGAGTTTTCATAAAATGAATACTGACGCATTAATTGACTATTAGAACTAACCTTCAACTGACACATTGCATGAAATTTACATAAATAAGATTTCTTTTCCAAGGAATACCATTGGATCAGCCTATTGTCAATTATGTCTCCGTATTACAGATGATTGGACTTTTCTTGTTATTAAGAATCCTTTTGCAGGAAATATCATTGGATTAACTTTCTGCAAATCATGTCACCTTATTATATGTGATTGGTCTGTCATGTCATTAGGGCTGTACTACCTCTTTTAAAAATATTAAAAATGTGTAATTTTCAAATGTAATTGCGTGACTTCACCATGGAATACAGAAGCTTTAACCTCTGTGTTGCTGGATAAAATTGCGTCAAGGTGCCTTAATTCATCAAACTAATGACCGTTGCTTTTTGAACAGACCATATTCGTTGATTCTTTTGACCGATCACCAATTAAGAGGTTATGGATCTTCACAGAATGGTGCAAAGACAGGTAGGAGTAACATCTGGAAGAGGTCATAGTTATTTATGATCAGTAGGATGTTTCACAGATAAGCAAGAATAAAATCTGTAAGAGGTAATAAATGTTTATGATCTGATGAATGTTACAGGGTCAAGCAGGAATGAAATCTAGAAGAGGAAATAACCGTTTATAATGTGCAGGATGTTAAAGGGTCAAGCAGGAATGAAATCTGGAAGAGGTAATAGTTATTTATGGTCTGCAGATGTTACAGAGACGATCAGGAGTGACAGCTGAGGGAGGTAATAGTTGTTTATGATCTGCAGGATGCTACCCAGACAGTCAGGATGTAATCTGGAAGAGGTAATAGCTGTTTACAATTGGCAGAATGTTACTGAGACAAACATGAATGTAATCTGGAAGAGGTAATAAATTGGTTATACTCTGCAGAATGTTACAGAGGTAAGCAGGAATGAAACCTAGAGGAAGTCATAAATGCATATAGTTTACAGGATGTTACACAGACAAACAGGAATGTAATCTGGAAGAGGTAATAAATTGGTTATACTCTGCAGAATGTTACAGAGGTAAGCAGGAATGAAATGTGGAAGAGGTAATAGTTGTTAATAATCTGCAGAATGTTACAGAGACAAACAGGAGTGAAATCTTGAAGAGGTAGCACGTGCTTATAATCTACCAGATGTTACACAGATACGCAGTAATGAAATTTGAAGAGGTAAAATTTGTTTAAAATCTGCAGAATGTTCCAGAGACAAGTAGGAATGAAATTTGGAAGAGGTAATAGTTGTTTCTAATCTGCCAGAAGTTACGGTGACAAGCAGGAGTGAAATCTGAAACAGGTAATATTGGTTTATGACCTGCAGGATTTTACAGATACAAGAAGGAATGAAACCAGGAAGAAATAATAATTGTTTATGGTCTTCAGGATATTACAGAGACAAGCCGGACTGAAATCTAGAGGAGTTAATAGATGTGTACCGTCTGCAGTATTTTAAAGAGACAAGGAGGAGTGAAATGTGGAAGAGGTAATACTTTTTTATGATCTGCACAATGTTACAGAGACAAGCAGGAGTGAAATGTGGAAGAGGTAATAGTTGTTTATAATCTGCCAGATGTTACGTTGACAAGCAGGATTGAAATCTGAATCAGGTAATATGTGTTTATGACCTGCAGGATTTTATAGTTACAAAAAGGAATGAAATCTGGAAGAGGTAATAGTTGTTTATGGTCTTCAGGGTATTAAAGAGACAAGTTGGAGTGAAGTCTAGAGGAGGTCATAGATGTATATGGTCTGCAGTATTTTACAGAGACAAGCAGGAGTGAAATCTGGAAGAGGTAATAGTTTGTTTATAACCTGCAGGATGTTGCAGAGGTAAGCAGGAATGAAATCTGGTCGAGGTAAAGTCGTTTATGGTCTACAGGATGTCGAAGAATCAAGCAGGAGTGAAAAATGGAAGTGGTAATGCATTTTAATGGTCTGGAGAATGTTACAAAGGCAAGCAGGAATGATATCGAGTAGAGGTAATAATTGCTTATAACCTGCAGGATGTTGCAGAGGTAACCAGAAATGAAATCTGGAAGAGATATTATTTGTTTATGGTCTGCAGGATGTTGCAGAATCAAGCAGGAGTGAAAAATGGAAGTGATAATACTTTTTAATGGTCTGGAGAATGTTACAGAGACAAGCAGGAATGATATCGAGAAGAGGTAATAGTTGTTTATAATCTGCAGGATATTACAGCGACAATCAGGAGTGAAATGTAGAAGAGGTAATATTTATTTTTGGTGTGCAGTATTTTACAGAGATGTGCAGGAGTGAAATCTGGACAAGGTAATAATTGTTTACGATCAGCAGGATGCTGCAGCAGTAAGCAGGAATGAAATCTAGTAGAGGTATTAGTTGTTTATGGTCTGCAGGATGTTGCAGATTGAAGCAGGAGTGGAAAGTGGAAGTGGTTATACAAAGGTTGCATTTGTTTATAGTCTGCAGAATGTTAGAAACACAAGCAGGTGTGAAATCTGGAAGTGGTAATAGTTGTTTCTCATCAGCAGGATATTACAGGATCAAGCAGGATTGAAATGTGAAAGAGGCAATAGTTGTTTGTGGTTTGCAAGATGTTATAGACACAAGGAGGAATGCGATCGAAAAGAAGTAATACTATTTTATGGTCTGCAGAATGTTACAGAGACAGGTAGGAGTGAAATCTGGAAGAGGAAATAGTTGTTTATGGTCTCCAGCTTGGCAGAGAGACAGGCAGGAGTGACGTGTGGAAGAGGTAATAGTTGTTTCTGGTCTTCAGGATGCTACAGAGACAAGCAGGAGTGAAATCTGGAAAGGGAATATTTGTTTATAATCTACTGGATGTTACACAGACAAGCAGGAGTGTAATTTTGAAGAGGTAAAATTCGTTTATAATCTGTAGAATGTTACAGAGACAAGCAGAAATGAAATCTGGAAGAGGTAATAGTTGTTTATAATCTGCCAGATGTTACGGTGACATGCAGGGTGAAATCTGAAACAGGTGATATTTGTTTATGACCTGCAGGATTTTACAGATAGAAAAAGGAATGAAATCTGGAAGATGCAATACTTTCTTATGGTCTGGAGAATGTTACAGAGGCAAGCAGGAATGAAATCTAGAGGAGGTCATAGATGTATATGGTTTGCAGAATTTTAAAGAGACAAGCAGGAGTGAAATCTGGAAGAGGTAATAGTTGTTTATAGCCTGCAGGATGTTGCAGAGGTAAGCAGGAATGTAATCTGGTAGGGGTAATAGTTGTTGTGGTCTACAAGACGTTGAAGAATCAAGCAGTGTGAAAAATGGAAGTGCAATTACTGATGTTGAATTTGTTTATAGTTTGCAGAAAGTTAGCGACATAAGCAGGTGAGAAATCTGAAAGAGGTAATATTTGTTTATCATCTGCAGAATGTTATAGAGACAAGCAGGAGTGAAATCAAGAAGAGGTAATAGTTTTTTATGATCTTCAGAATGTTGCAGAGGCAAGCAGAAATAAATCTGGTAGAGGTAATAATTGTTTATAATCTGCAGGATGTTACAGAGATAAGCAGGAGTGAAATCTAGAGGAGGTCATAGATTGCATGATCTGCAGGATTTTGCAGAGGTAAGCACGAGTGTAATCTGGTAGAGGTAATAGTTGTTTATAATCAGCAAGATGTATTAGAGGTAAGCAGGAATGTAATCTGGTAGAGGTATTAGTTGTTTCTGGTCTGCAGGATGTTGCAAATTCAAGCAGGAGTGAAAAATGGAAGTGGTAATACTTTTTTATGGTCTGCAGAATGTTACAGAGGCAAACAGGAATGATCTCTAGAAAAGGTAACCATTGTTTATAACCTGCAGGACATTACAGAGACAAGCTGGAGTGAAATCTAGAAGAGGTAATAATTGCTTGTGGTCTGCAGGATTTTATAGAGACAAGCACGAGTGGAATATGGAAGAGGTATTAGTTCTTTATGATCTGTAGCATGGTACGAGACAAGCAGGACTGAAATGTAGAAGACGTAATCGTTGTTTATAATCTGAAGGATGGCACAGAAACAAGCAGGAATGAAATCAAGAGGAGGTTGTAGACGTGTATGGTCTGCAGGATGTTACACCGACAAGCAGGAGTGAAATCTGGAAGAGGTAATAGATATTTATAGTCTGCAGAATGTTAGAGAAACGAGCAGGAATGAAATACGGAAGAGGTTCAATTTGTTTATAATCAGCCAGATGTTGCAGCGACAAGCAGGAATGAAATCTGGAAGAGGTTCAAGTGGTTTATAATCTGCTAGATGTTGTAGCGACAAGCAGGGGTGACATATGGTAGAGGTAATAATGTGCAGGATGGCACAAAAACAAGCAGGAATGAAACCTGGAAGATGTAATAGTTGTTTATAATCTGAACGATGTTGCAGAGTCAAAAAGGAGTGAAATATGGAAGAGGTAATAGCTGTTTCTGGTCTGCAGAATTTTAGAGGGACAAGCAGAAATGGAATCTAGATGAGGTAATAGCTGTTTATAAATCTGCCAGAAGTTATAGAAACAATCCGGAGTGAAATCAGTTCGAGGTAATTGTTGTTTATGATCACCATGATATTACAGAAACAAGCAGGAGTGATATCTGGACGAGGTAATAGTTGTTTATTTTCTGCAGGATTTAAAGATACATTCAGGAGGGTAATCTGGAAAAAGGTCATTACTGTTTATGGTCTGCAGGATGATACAGGGTCAAACAGGAGTGAAATCTGGAAGAGGTAATAGTTGTTCATGGTTTGCAGGATGTTACAGAATCAAGCAGGAGTGAAATCTGGAAGAGAGAATAATTGTTTATGGTCTGCATTATTTTACAGAGATATCCAGGAGTGAAATCTGGAAGAGGGAATACTTTTTGATGGTCTGGAGAATGTTACAGAGTCAAACAGTAATGAAATCTGGAAGACGTAATACTTGTTTATAGTCTGCAGAATTTTACAGAGACAAGTAGGAATTAAATCTAGAGGAGGTCATAGATGTGTATGGTCTGCAGTATTTTATAGAGAGAAGCAGGAGTGAAATCTGGAAGAGGTACTGGTTGTTTATAGCCTGCAGGATGTTGCAAAGGTAAGTAGGAATGAAATCTGGAAGAGGTAATAGTTGTTTATGGCTTGCAGGATGTTGCAGAATCAAGCAGGAGTGAAAGATAAAAGAGGTAATACTTTTTTTATGGTCTGGAGAATGTTACAGAGGCAAGCAGGAATGAAATCTAGAAGAGACAATCTACAGGATATTACAGGGACAAACAGGACAGAAATCTGAAACAGGTAATAGTTGTTTATAATCTGCCAGATGTTACAGCGACAAGCAGGGGTGACATATGGAAGAAGTAATAGTTATTTATGATCTGCAGGATGGCACAGAGACAAGCAGGAATGAAATCTGGAAGAGGTAATAGTTGTTTATAATCTGAACAATGTTGCAGAGTCAAACAGGAGTGAAATAAGTAAGAGGAAATAGTTGTTTCTGGTCTGCAAAATTTTACAGGGACAAGCAGGAATGGAATCTAGATGAGGTAATAGCTGTTTATAAATCTGCCAGAAATTACAGAAACAACTCAGAGAGAAATCTGTTCGAGGTAATTGTTGTTTATGATTACCAAGATGTTACAAGCTAAGCAGGAGTGAAATCTGGACGAGGGAATAGTTGTTTATAATCTGCAGGATGTTGCAGAATCAAGCAGGAGTGAAAGGTGGAAGTGGTAATACAGAGGTTGCATTTGATTATAGTCTGCAGAATGTTAGAGACACAAGCAGGTGTGAAATCTAGAAGAGGCAATAATTGTTTTTCGTCTGCAGGATGTGACAGAGTCAAGCAGGAGTAAAATATAGAAGAGGTAATACTTTTTTATGGTCTGCAGAATGTTACAGAGGCAAGCAGGAGTGAAATCTTGAAGAGTTAATAGTTGTTTATAATCTGCAAGATATTACAGGAACAAACAGGAGTAAAATCTGGAAGAGGTAATAGCTGATTGTGGAATGAAGGATGATCCAGGGTCAAACAGGAGTGAAACATGGAAGAGGTAATAGTTACAGAGAAAAGCAGGTCTTAAATCTGGAAGAGGTAATAGTTGTTTATTGTCTGCAGGATTTTACAGTCATTCAGGAATGAAATCTGGAAGAGATAATAGTTGTTTCAGGTCTGCAAGGCCATACAGAGACAAACAAGATTGTAATCTGGAAGAGGTAATAACTGTTTATAATCTGTAGTAAGTTACAGACACAATCCAGAATGGAATCAGTTTGAGGTAATTTTTGTTTCTGTTCAGCATAAGCAGGAGTGAAAAATGGGAGAAGTAATAGTTGTTTATGATCTGCAGAATGCGACAGAGACAAGCAGGAATGAAATCTGGAAGAGGTAATACCTATTTTTAATCTTCAGGATGTTACATAGGTAAGCAGGAATGTAATCTGGAAGAGGTAACAGTTGTTTATTATTTGCAGGAAGCTGCAGAGGTAAGCAGAAACGAAATATGGAAGAGGTAATAGTTGTTTATAATCTACAGGATGTTACACAGACAAGCAGGAGTGAAATCTGGAAAAGGTAATAGTTGTTTCTAATCTGCAGGATGTTACAGAGGTAAGCTGGAATGAAATCTTGTTCACATAATAGTTGTTTCTAATCTGCAGGATGTTGCACCTGGAAACAGGAGAGAAAAATGGAAAAGGTAATAGTTGTTTATAATCTGAACAATTTACATTTTCAAACAGGAGTGAAACTTGGAAGAGGTGATAGTTGTTTCTGGTCTCCAGGATTTTACAGGGACAAGCAGGAATGGAATCTGGATGAGGTAATAGCTGCTAATAATCTGCCGGAAGTTACAGAAACAATCCGGAGTGAAATCTTTTCGAGGTGATTGTTGTTTATGATCAGCATGATATAACAGAAACAAGCAGGAGTGATATCTGGAAGGGGTAATGGTTGTTTATTGTCTGCAGGATTTACAGAGACATTCAGGAGTGTAATCTGGAAGAGGTAATAATTTTTTATGGGCTTCAGGATTTTACAGAGACAATGGGGAGTGAAATCTGAAATAGGTTATAGCTGTTTATGGACTGCAGGAAGTACAGGGTCAACAGGAGTGAAATCTGGAAGAGGTAATATTTGTTTGTTTGCAGGATGTTATGGACACAAGCAGGAGTGAAATCTAGCAGAGATTGTAGTTGTTTATGGTCTGTAGCAAGTTACAGAAACAATCAGGAGTGAAATATAGAAAAGATTCAAGTTGTTTATAATCTGCCAGATATTACAGTGGCAAGCATGGGTGACATATGGAAGTGGTAATAGTTGTTCATGATCTGCAGGATGGCACAGAGACAAGCAGGAATGAAATCTGGAAGATATAATAGTTGTTTATAATCTGAACGATGTTGCAGAGTCAAACAGGAGTGAACTAAGGAAGCGGTAATAGCTGTTTCAGGTCTGCAGACTTTTCCAAGGACAATCAGGAAAGGAATCTAGATGAGGTAATAGTTGTTTATAATCTGCCGGAAGTTACAGAAACAGTCCAGAGTGAAATCAGCTCGAGGTAATTGTTGTTTATGATCAGCAGGATGTTACAGAGACAAGCAGGAGAGAAATCTGGAAGAGGTAATATTTTTTATAATCTGCAGTAAGTTATATGAAACAATCCGGAATGAAATCTGTTCGAGGTGATTTTTGTTTCTGATCAGCATGATATTACAGCGTTAAGCAGGAGTCAATATGGGAGAAGTAATAGTTGTATATGATCTGCAGCATGCGACAGAGACAAGCAGGAATGAAATCTGGAAGAGCTTGCATTTGTTTATAATCGGCACAATGTTTCAGACACAAGCATGGAGGGAATCTGGAACAGGTAATCATCTGGAGGATGTTACAGGGTCAAGCAGGAGTGAAATCTGGAAGAGATTGTAGTTGTTTGTGGTCTGTAGCATGTTACAGAGACAAGCAGGAGTGAAATCTTGAAGAGATTCAAGTTGTTTATAATCTGCTAGATGTAGCAGGGACAAGCAGGGGTGACATATGGAAGAGGGAATAGTTGTTGATGATCTGCAGGGCGGCACAGAGACAAGCAGGAATGAAATCTGGACGAGGTCATCCTTGTTTATAGATTACCAAATGTTATAGACAGAAGCAGGAGTGAAATCTGGAAGAGGTAATAGTTGTTTATGGTCTGCAGGATGTTATAGAAAAAAGCCCGAGTGAAATATGGATGAAGTAATGGTTGTGTATGGTCTGCAGGACGATATAGAGACAAGCAGGAGTGAAATCTGGATTATGTAATATTTGTTTATGAACTGCAGTATTTTACGGAAACAATCTGGAAGGAAATCTGTTCGAGTGATTTTTGTTTCTGATCAGCATGATGTTACAGCGTTAAGCCGGAGTGAAATATGGGAGAAGTAATAGTTGTTTATGATCAGCAGAATGCGACAGAGACAAGCAGGAATGAAATTCGGAAGAGTTTGCATTTGGTTATAATCTGCACAATGTAATGGACACAAGCAAAAAGGGAATCTGGAAGAGGGAATAGTTGTTTATCGTATGCAGAATGTTACATGGTCAAACAGGAATGAAGTCTGGAAGAGGTAATAGTTGTTTGTGGTCTGCAGGATGTTATAGACACAAGCAGGAGTGAAATAAAGAAGAGATTGTAGTTGTTTGTGGTCTGTCACATGTTACAGAAACAAGCAGGAGTGAAATCTGGAAGAGGTAATAGTTGTTTATTGTCTTCAGGATGTTTCAGGGTCAAGCCGGAATGAAATCTGGAAGAGGTAATAGTTGTTTGTGGTCTACAGAATGTGACACAGACAAGCAGGAGTGAAATCTTGAAGAGTTAATATTTGTTTATAATCTACCAGACGTTACAGAGACAAGCAGGGGTGAAATCTGGACAAGGTCATATTTATAGTCTGCAAGATGTTGCAGAGGTAAGCAGGAAGGAAATCTGGTGGAGGTAATAGTTGTTTATGGTCTACAGGATGTTGCAGGAGTGCAAAATGGAAGTGGTAATACTTTTTAATGGTCTGGAGAATGTTACGGAGGCAAACAGGAATGAGATCGGGAAGAGGTAGTACATGTTTATATTATGCAGGATATCACAGGGACAAGCAGGAGTGAAATCTGGAAGAGGTAATAATTGTTTATCGTCTGAAGTATTTTACAGAGACAAGCAGGAATGAAATCTAGAGGAGGTCATAGATGTGTATGCTCTTCAGGATGTTACACAGACAAGCAGGAATGAAATCTAGAAGAGGTAATAGTTATTTATAATCTGCAGGATGTTGCAGAGGTCAGCAGGAATAATATGTGTGAGAGGTAATAGTTGATAACAGTCTGCAGTATTTTACAGAGACAAACAGGAGTGAAATCTGGACAAGATAATAGTTGTATATAATCTGCAAGATGTTGCAGAGGTAAGCATGAATGAAATCTAGTAGAGGTATGAGAGAGTGTGTGAGAGTGTGTGTAGAGAGAGTGTGTGTGAGAGAGTGTGTGTGTGTGAGAGTGTGTGCGTGTAGAGTGTGTGTGTGCAGAGAGTGTGTGTGTAGAGAGTGTGCGTGTGTAGAGGGTGTGTGTGTGTAGAGAGTGTGTGTGCGTGTGTGTAGAGAGTGTGTGTGTGACTAGAGAGTGTGTGTGTAGAGAGTTTGTGTGTGTAGAGAGTGTGTGAGTGTAGAGAGAGTATGTGTGTGTGTGTAGAGAGAGTGTGTGTGTAGAGAGTGTGTGAGTGTAGAGAGAGTATGTGTGTGTGTGTAGAGAGAGTGTGCGTGTGTGTAGAGAGTGTGTGTGTGAGAGTGTGTGTGTGAGAGAGAGTGTGTGTGTGTGAGAGTGTGTGTGTGAGAGTGTGTGAGAGTGTGTGTAGAGAGTGTGTGTGTGAGAGTGTGTGTGTGTAGAGTGTGTGTGTGGAGAGTGTGTGTGTGTGTGTGTAGAGAGAGTGTGTGTGTGTGTAGAGAGTGTGTGTGTGTGTAGAGAGAGTGTGTGTGTAGAGAGTGTGCGTGTGTGTAGAGAGTGTGTGTGTGTAGAGAGTGTGTGTGTATGTAGAGAGTGTGTGTGTGAGAGAGAGTGTGTGTGTGTAAGAGTGTGTGTGTGTGAGAGTGTGTGTGTGTGTTAGAGTGTGTGTGGGTGAGAGTGTGTGTGTGTGAGAGAGTGTGTAGAGTGTGTGTGTGTGTGTAGAGAGTGTGTGTGTGTAGGGAGTGTGTGTGTGTAGAGAGTGTGTGTGTGTGTAGAGAGTGTGTGTGTGTGAGAGTGTGTGTGTGAGTGTGTGTCAGAGTGTGTGTGTGTAGAGAGAGTGTGTCTGTGTAGAGAGTGTGTATGTGTGTGTGTAGAGAGTGTGTGTGTAGAGAGTGTGTGTGTGTGAGAGTGTGTGTGTGAGTAGAGAGAGTGTGTGTGTAGAGAGTGTGTGTGTGTGTGTCGAGTGTGTGTGTGTAGAGAGCGTGTGTGAGTAGAGTGTGTGTGTGTGCGTGTGTAGAGAGTGTGTGTGTGTGTGTAGAGAGTGTGTGTGGGAGTGCGTGTGTGTGTGAATGTGTGTGGGTGTGAGAGTGAGTGTGTGAGTGTGTGTAGAGACTGTGTGTGTAGAGTGTGTGTGTGTAGAGAGAGTGTGTGTGTGTTGAGAGTGTGTGTGAGTTTAGAGAGTGTGTGTGTGTAGAGAGTGTGTGTGTGGTTGAGAGTGTGTGTGTGTAGAGACTGTGTGTGTGTAGAGAGTGTGTGTGTGCGTAGAGAGTGTGTGTGTGTGTAGAGAGTGTGTGTGTAGAGAGTGTGTGTGTGTAGAGAGTGTGTGTGTAGAGAGTGTGTGTGTGCGTAGAGAGTGTGTGTGTGTGTTGGGTTGTGTGTGTGTGTAGAGAGTGTGTGTGTGGGTTGAGAGTGTGTGTGTGTAGAGTGTGTGTGTGTTTGTAGAGTGTGTGTGTGTAGAGTGTGTGTGTGTGGAGAGTGTGTGTGTGTGTAGACTGCGTGTGTGTGTAGAGAGTGTGTATGAGTGAGTGTGTGTGTGTAGAGAGTGTGTGTGTGTGGAGAGTGTGTGTGTGTGTAGAGAGTGTGTGTGTGTAGAGAGTGTGTATGTGTGAGAGTGTGTGTGTGTAGGGAGTGTGTGTGTGTTTGTTGAGTGTGTGTGTGTGTAGAGAGTGTGTGTGTGGGTTGAGAGTGTGTGTGTGTAGAGAGTGTGTGTGTAGAGAGTGTGTGTGTGTGTAGAGAGTGTGTGTGTAGAAAGTGTGTGTGTGTAGAGTGTGTGTGTGTGTAGAGAGTGTGTGTGTGTAGAGAGTCTGTATGTGTGAGAGTGTGTGTGTGTTGAGAGTGTGTGTGCAGAGAGTGAGTAGAGTGTGTGTGTGTGTAGAGAGTGTGTGCGTGTAGAGAGTGTGTAGAGCGTGTGTGTGTGAGAGTTTGTGTGTCTAGAGAGTGTGTGTGTGTAGAGAGTGTGTGTGTGTGAGAGAGTGTGCGTGTGTGTAGAGACTGTGGGTGTGTGTAGAGAGTGTGTGTGTGTAGAGAGTGTTTGTGTGTGAGAGAGAGAGTGTGTGTGTGTGAGAGTGTGTGTGTGTGTTAGAGTGTGTGTGGGTGAGAGTGTGTGTGTGTGAGAGAGTGTGTAGAGTGTGTGTGTGTGTGTAGAGAGTGTGTGTGTAGGGAGTGTGTGTGAGTAGAGAGTGTGTGTGTGTGTAGAGAGTGTGTGTGTCTGTAGAGAGTGTGCAGAGAGTGTGTGTGTAGAGAGAGTGTGTAGAGAGAGTGTGTGTGAGCGTGTAGAGTGTGTGTGTGTGTAGAGTGTGAGTGTGAGTGTAGAGAGTGTGTGTGAGAGAGTGTGAGTGTGTGTAGAGAGTGTGTATGTGTGTGTGAGAGTGCGTGTGTGTGTGAGAGTGTGTGTGTGAGAGAGAGGGTGTGTGTGAGAGTGTGTGCGTGTAGAGAGTGTGTGTGTGTGTAGAGAGAGTGTGTGTAGAGAGTGTTTGTGTGTGTGTAGAGAGTGTGTGTGTGTAGAGAGTGTGTGTGTGTAGAGAGTGTTTGTGTGTGTGCAGAGAGAGTGTGTGTGTAGAGAGTGTGTATGTGAGTGTGTGTGTGTAGAGAGTGTGTGTGTAGAGAATGTGTGCGTGTGTAGCGAGTGTGTGTGTGTAGAGAGAGTGTGTGTGTGTAGAGAGTGTGTGTGTGTAGACAGTGTGTGTATCGTTTGTAGAGAGTGTGTGTGTGTAGAGAGTGTGTGGGTTTAGAGTGTGTGTGTGTGTAGAGAGTGTGTGTGTGTGTAGAGAGTGTGTGTAGAGAGTGTGTGAAGAGTTTGTGTGTGTGAGTGTGTGTGCGAGTGTGTGTGTGTGAGAGTGTGTGTGTGTAGAGAGTTTGATGTTTCTGTAGAGAGTGTGCAGAGAGTGTGTGTGTGTAGAGAGAGTGTGTAGAGAGAGTGTGTGTGTGTGTGTAGAGTGTGTGTGTGTAGAGTGTGAGTGTGAGTGTAGAGAGTGTGTGTGTGAGAGTGTGTGTGTGTAGAGAGAGTGTATGTGTGTGTGAGAGTGCGTGTGTGTGTGAGAGTGTGTGTGTGAGAGAGGGTGTGTGTGTGAGAGTGTGTGTGTGTAGAGTGTGTGTCTGTGTGTAGAGAGTGTGTGTGTGTGTAGAGTGTGTGTGTGTGTAGAGGTTGTGAGTGTGTGTAGAGTGTGTGTGTGTGTAGAGAGAGTGTGTGTGTGTGTAGAGTGTGTGTGTATATGTGTAGTGTGTGTGTGTGGAGAGTGTGTGCGTGTGTAGAGTGTGTGTGTGTGTAGAGAGAGTGTGTATGTGTGAGTGTGTGTGTGTAGAGAGTGTGTATGTGTGTGTGAGAGTGCGTGTGTGTGTGTGAGAGTGTATGTGTGAGAGAGAGTGTGTGTGTGTAAGAGTGTGTGTGTGTGTGTGTTAGAGTGTGTGTGGGTGAGAGTGTGTGTGTGTGAGAGAGTGTGTAGAGTGTGTGTGTGTAGAGAGTGTGTGTGTGTAGGGAGTGTGTGTGTGTAGAGAGTGTGTGTGTGTGTGTAGAGAGTGTGTGTGTGTGTGAGAGTGTGTGTGTGAGTGTGTGTCAGAGTGTGTGTGTAGAGAGAGTGTGTCTGTGTAGAGAGTGTGTATGTGTGTGTGTAGAGAGTGTGTGTGTAGAGAGTGTGTGTGTGTGAGAGTGTGTGTGTGTGAGTAGAGAGAGAGTGTGTGTGCAGAGAGTGTGTGTGTGTGTAGAGTGTGTGTGTGTGTAGAGAGCGTGTGTGAGTAGAGTGTGTGTGTGTGCGTGTGTAGAGTGTGTGTGTGTGTAGAGAGTGTGTGTGGGAGTGCGTGTGTATGTGAGTGTGTGTGGGTGTGAGAGTGAGTGTGTGAGTGTGTGTAGAGACTGTGTGTGTGTAGAGTGTGTGTGTGTAGAGAGAGTGTGTGTGTGTTGAGAGTGTGTGTGAGTTTAGAGAGTGTGTGTGTAGAGAGTGTGTGTGCGTAGAGAGTGTGTGTGTGTGTAGAGAGAGTGTGTGTCGAGAGAGTGTGTAGAGAGTGTGTGTGTAGAGAGTGTGTGTGTGCGTAGAGAGTGTGTGTGTGTGTTGAGTGTGTGTGTGTGTGTAGAGAGTGTGTGTGTGGGTTGAGAGTGTGTGTGTGTAGAGTGTGTGTGTGTTTGTAGAGTGTGTGTGTGTGTAGAGTGTGTGTGTGTGGAGAGTGTGTGTGTGTGTAGAGTGCGTGTGTGTGTAGAGAGTGTGTATGTGTGAGAGTGTGTGTGCGTAGAGAGTGTGTGTGTGTGGAGAGTGTGTGTGTGTGTAGAGAGTGTGTGTGTGTAGAGAGTGTGTAAGTGTGAGAGTGTGTGTGTGTAGGGAGTGTGTGTGTGTTTGTTGAGTGTGTGTGTGTGTAGAGAGTGTGTGTGTGGGTTGAGAGTGTGTGTGTGTAGAGAGTGTGTGTGTAGAGAGTGTGTGTGTGTGTAGAGAGTGTGTGTGTAGCAAGTGTGTGTGTGTAGAGTGTGTGTGTCTGTAGAGAGTGTGTGTGTAGAGTGTGTGTGTGTTTGTAGAGTGTGTGTGTGTGTAGAGTGTGTGTGTGTGGAGAGTGTGTGTGTGTGTAGAGTGTGTGTGTGTGTAGAGAGTGTGTATGTGTGAGAGTGTGTGTGTGTTGAGAGTGTGTGTGCAGAGAGTGAGTAGAGTGTGTGTGTGTGTAGAGAGTGTGTGCGTGTAGAGAGTGTGTAGAGCGTGTGTGTGTGAGAGTTTGTGTGTCTAGAGAGTGTGTGTGTGTAGAGAGTGTGTGTGTGTGAGAGATTGTGCGTGTGTGTAGAGACTGTGGGTGTGTGTAGAGAGTGTGTGTGTGTAGAGAGTGTTTGTGTGTGAGAGAGAGTGTGTGTGTGTGTAGAGAGTGTGTGCAGAGAGTGTGAGTGTGTAGAGAGTGTGTGTAGAGAGTGTGTGTAGAGAGTGTGTGTAGAGAGAGTGTGCGTGTGTGTGTGTGAGAGTGTGTATGTGTGTGTGAGAGTGCGTGTGTGTGTGTGAGAGTGTGTGTGTGAGAGAGAGGGTGTGTGTGTGAGAGTGTGTGCGTGTAGAGAGTGTGTGTGTGTGTAGAGAGAGTGTGTGTAGAGAGTGTTTGTGTGTGTGTAGAGAGTGTGTGTGTGTAGAGAGTGTGTGTGTGTAGAGAGTGTTTGTGTGTGTGCAGAGAGAGTGTGTGTGTAGAGAGTGTGTATGTGAGTGTGTGTGTAGAGAGTGTGTGTGTGTAGAGAATGTGAGTGTGTGTGTAGCGAGTGTGTGTGTGTAGAGAGAGTGTGTGTGTGGGTAGAGAGTGTGTGTGTGTAGACAGTGTGTGTATCGTTTGTAGAGAGTGTGTGTGTGTAGAGAGTGTGTGGGTTTAGAGTGTGTGTGTGTGTGTAGAGAGTGTGAGTCTGTGTAGAGAGTGTGTGTAGAGAGTGTGTGAAGAGTTTGTGTGTGTGAGTGTGTGTGCGAGTGTGTGTGTGTGTGAGAGTGTGTGTGTAGAGAGTTTGAGTGTGTCTGTAGAGAGTGTGCAGAGAGTGTGTGTGTGTAGAGAGAGTGTGTAGAGAGAGTGTGTGTGTGTGTGTAGAGTGTGTGTGTGTGTAGAGTGTGAGTGTGAGTGTAGAGAGTGTGTGTGTGAGAGAGTGTGAGTGTGTGTAGAGAGTGTGTATGTGTGTGTGAGAGTGCGTGTGTGTGTGAGAGTGTGTGTGTGAGAGAGAGGGTGTGTGTGTGAGAGTGTGTGTGTGTAGAGAGTGTGTGTGTGTGTAGAGAGAGTGTGTGTAGAGAGTGTTTGTGTGTGTGTAGAGAGTGTGTGTGTGTAGAGAGTGTGTGTGTGTGTAGAGAGTGTTTGTGTGTGTGCAGAGAGAGTGTGTGTGTAGAGAGTGTGTATGTGAGTGTGTGTGTGTAGAGAGTGTGTGTG
>NW_026867639.1:135000-140249 GCF_020745735.1 Hemiscyllium ocellatum
GTGTGTGTGTGTGGAGAGTGTGTGTGTGTGTAGAGAGTTTGTGTGTGTGTAGAGAGTGTTTGTGTGCTTGTGTGTGAGAGTGTGTGTGTGTGAGAGCGCGTGTGTGTGTGAGTGTGTGTGTGAGAGAGTGTGTGTGTGTGCGTAGAGAGTGTGTGTGTGTAGAGAGTGTGTGTATGTGTGTGTGTAGAGAGTGTGTGTGCAGAGAGTGTTTGTGTGTATAGAGAGTGTGTGTGTGTAGAGTGTGTGTGTGTGTGTAGAGAATGTGCGTGTGTGTGTGGGAGTGTGTGAGTGTGTGTGGGTGTGAGAATGTGTGTGTGTGAGAGTGTGTGTAGAGAGTGTGTGTGTGTGTAGAGTGTGTGTGTGTGTAGAAAGTGTGTGTGTGTGTAGAGTATGTGTGTGTGTGAGAGTGTGTGTGTGTGTGAGAGGGTGTGTGTGAGAGTGTGTGTGTGTAGAGTGTGTGTCTGTGTGTAGAGAGTGTGTGTGTGTGGAGTGTGTGTGTGTAGAGGTTGTGAGTGTGTGTAGAGTGTGTGTGTGTGTAGAGAGAGTGTGTGTGTGTGTAGAGTGTGTGTGTATGTGTAGTGTGTGTGTGTGGAGAGTGTGTGTGTGTAGAGAGAGTGTTTGTGTGCTTGTGTGTGAGAGTGTGTGTGTGTGAGAGCGCGTGTGTGTGTGAGTGTGTGTGTGAGAGAGTGTGTGTGTGTGTAGAGAGTGTGTGTGTGTAGAGAGTGTGTGTATGTGTGTGTGTAGAGAGTGTGTGTGTAGAGAGTGTGTGTATGTGTGTAGAGAGTGTGTGTGTGTGAGAGTGTGTGTGTGAGAGAGTGTGTGTGTGTGTGAGTGTGTGTGTAGAGAGTGTGTGTATGTGTGTGGAGAGAGTGTGTGTGCGTAGAGAGTGTGTGTGTGTGTAGAGAGTGTGTGTGTGTAGAGTGTGTGTGTGTGTAGAGTGTGTGTGTGTTTGTGTGAGAGTGTGTGTATGTGTAGAGAGCGTGTGTGTGTGAGAGAGTGCGTGTGTGTGTGTGTGAGAGTGTGTGAATGTGTGTGAGGGTGCGTGTGTTTGTGAGAGTGTGTGAGAGTGTGTGTCGAGTGTCTGTGTGTAGAGAGAGTGTGTATGTGTGTGTGAGAGTGCGTGTGTGTGTGTGAGAGTGTGTGTGTAAGAGAGGGTGTGTGTGTGAGAGTGTGTGTGTGCAGAGTGTGTGTCTGTGTGTAGAGAGTGTGTGTGTGTGTAGAGAGTGTGTGTGTAGAGTGTGTGTGTATGTGTAGTGTGTGTGTGGAGTGTGTGTGTGTGTAGTGAGTGTGTGTGTGTGTAGAGAGTGTGTGTGTGCTTGTGTATGAGAGTGTGTGTGTGTGAGAGCGCGTGTGTGTGTGAGTGTGTGTGTGTGAGAGTGTGTGTGTAGAGTGTGTGTCTGTGTGTAGAGTGTGCGTGTGTGAGAGAGAGAGTGTGTGTGTGAGAGTGTGTGTGAGAGTGTGTGTGTAGAGAGTGTGTGTATGTGTAGAGAGTGTGTGTGTGTAGAGAGTGAGTGTGTGTGTAGAGAGAGTGTTTGTGTGTGCGTAGAGAGTGTTTGTGTGTGCAGAGAGTGTGTGTGTAGAGAGTGTGTGTGAAGAGAGAGAGTGCGTGTGGGTGTAGAGAGTGTGTGTGTGGGTGTAGAGAGTGTGTGTGTGTGTCGAGAATGTGTAGAGAGCGTGTGTGTGTAGAGAGAGTGTGTGTAGAGAGTGTGTAGAGAGTGTGTGTGTGAGAGTGTGTGTGTGTCGTGAGTGTGTGTGTGTGTGTAGAGAGTGTTTGTGTGTATAGAGAGTGTGTGTGTGTGTGTAGAGTGTGTGTGTGTGTAGAGAATGTGCGTGTGTGTGTGGGAGTGTGTGAGTGTGTGTGGGTGTGAGAATGTGTGTGTGTGAGAGTGTGTGTAGAGAGTGTGTGTGTGTGTAGAGTGTGTGTGTGTAGAAAGTGTGTGTGTGTAGAGTATGTGTGTGTGTGTAGAGAGTGTGTGTGTGTGAGAGCGCGTGTGTGTGTGTGTGTGTGAGAGAGTGTGTGTGTGTGCGTAGAGAGTGTGTGTGTGTAGAGAGTGTGTGTATGTGTGTGTGTAGAGAGTGTGTGTGCAGAGAGTGTTTGTGTGTATAGAGAGTGTGTGTGTGTGTAGAGTGTGTGTGTGTGTGTAGAGAATGTGCGTGTGTGTGTGGGAGTGTGTGAGTGTGAGTGGGTTTGAGAATGTGTGTGTGTGTGAGAGTGTGTGTAGAGAGTGTGTGTGTGTGTAGAGTGTGTGTGTGTGTAGAAAGTGTGTGTGTGTGTAGAGTATGTGTGTGTGTGAGAGTGTGTGTGTGTGTGAGAGGGTGTGTGTGAGAGTGTTTGTGTGTAGAGTGTGTGTCTGTGTGTATAGAGTGTGTGTGTGTGTGGAGTGTGTGTGTGTGTAGAGGTGTGAGTGTGTGTAGTGTGTGTGTGTGTAGAGAGAGTGTGTGTGTGTGTAGAGTGTGTGTGTATATGTGTAGTGTGTGTGTGTGGAGAGTGTGTGTGTGTGTAGAGTGTGTGTGTGTGTAGAGAGAGTGTGTATGTGTGAGAGTGTGTGTGTGTAGAGAGTGTGTATGTGTGTGTGAGAGTGCGTGTGTGTGAGAGTGTGTGTGTGTGAGAGAGAGTGTGTGTGTGTGAGAGTGTGTGTGTAGAGTGTGTGTCTATGTGTGTGTGAGAGAGAGTGTGTGTGTGTGAGAGTGTGTGTGAGAGTGTGTGTGTATGTGTAGAGAGTGTGTATGTGTGTAGAGAGTGAGTGTATGTGTAAAGAGTTTGTGTGTGCGTAGAGAGTGTTTGTGTGTGTAGAGAGTGTGTGTAGAGAGTGTGTGTAGAGAGAGAGTGTGTGTGGGTGTAGAGAGTGTGTGTGTGGGTGTAGAGGGTGTGTGTGTCGTGAGTGTGTGTGTGTGTAGAGAGTGTTTGTGTGTATAGAGAGTGTGTGTGTGAGTAGAGAGTGTGTGTGTGTAGAGTGTGTGTGTGTGGGAGTGTGGGAGTGTGTGTGGGTGTGAGAATGTGTGTGTGAGAGTGTGTGTAGAGAGTGTGTGTGTGTGTAGAGTGTGTGTGTGTGAAGAAAGTGTATGTGTGTAGAGTGTGTGTGTGTAGAGAGTGTGTGTGTGTGTAGAGAGTGTGTGTATGTGTGTGTGTAGAGAGTGTGTGATTGTAGAGAGAGTGTGTGTGCAGAGAGTGCGTGTGTGAGAGAGGGTGTGTGTGAGAGAGTGTGTGTGTGTCAGTGTGCGTGTGTAGAGCGTGTATGTATGTGTGTAGAGAGTGTGTGTGTGTGTAGAGAGTGTGTGTGTGTGCAGAGAGTGTGAGTGTGTAGAGTGTGTGTGTGTGTAGAGTGTGTGTGTGTGCTTGTGTGAGAGTGTGTGTATGTGTAGAGAGCGTGTGTGTGTGAGAGAGTGCGTGTGTGTGTGTGAGAGTGTGTGAATGAGTGTGAGGGTGCGTGTGTTTGTGAGAGTGTGTGAGAGTGTGTGTAGAGTGTGTGTGTGTAGAGAGAGTGTGCATGTGTGTGTGAGTGTGCGTGTGTGTGTGAGAGTGTGTGTGTGTGTGAGAGGGTGTGTGTGTGAGAGTGTGTGTGTGTAGAGTGTGTGTCTGTGTGTAGAGAGTGTGTGTGTGTGTGGAGTGTGTGTGTGTGTAGAGGATGTGAGTGTGTGTAGAGTGTGTGTGTGTGTAGAGAGTGTGTGTGTGTAGAGTGCGTGTGTATGTGTAGTGTGTGTGTGTGTGGAGAGTGTGTGTGTGTGTAGAGAGTGTGTGTGTGTGTAGAGAGTGTGTGTGTGCTTGTGTGTGAGAGTGTGTGTGTGTGAGAGCGCGTGTGTGTGTGAGTGTGTGTGTGAGAGAGTGTGTATGTGTAGAGAGTGTGTGTGTGCGTAGAGAGTGTGTGTATGTGTGTGTAGAGAGTGTGTGTTTGTAGAGAGTGTGTGTGCGTAGAGAGTGTGTGTGTGTGAGAGTGTGTGTGTGAGAGAGTGTGTGTGTGAGAGTGTGTGTGTAGAGTGTGTGTCTGTGTGTAGAGAGTGTGTGTGTGTGTAGAGTGTGTGTGTGTGTAGAGGTTGTGAGTGTGAGAAGAGTGTGTGTGTGTAGAGAGTGTGTGTGTGTAGAGTGTGTGTGTATGTGTAGTGTGTGTGTGGAGAGTGTGTGTGTGTAGAGAGTGTGTGTGTGTGTAGAGAGTGTGTGTGTGCTTGTGTGTGAGAGTGAGTGTGTGTGAGAGCGCGTGTGTGTGTGAGTGTGTGTGTGAGAGAGTGTGTGTGTGTGAGAGTGTGTGTGTAGAGTGTGTGTCTGTGTGTAGAGTGTGCGTGTGTGAGAGATAGAGTGTGTGTGTGAGAGTGTGTGTGAGAGTGTGTGTGTAGAGAGTGTGTGTATGTGTAGAGAGTGTGTGTGTGTGTAGAGAGTGAGTGTGTGTGTGTAGAGAGAGTGTTTGTGTGTGCGTAGAGAGTGTTTGTGTGTGCAGAGAGTGTGTGTGTAGAGAGTGTGTGTGAAGAGAGAGAGTGCGTGTGGGTGTAGAGAGTGTTTGTGTGGGTGTAGAGAGTGTGTGTGTGCGTCGAGAATGTGTAGAGAGTGTGCGTGTGTAGAGAGAGTATGTGTAGAGAGTGTGTGTGTGTGAGAGTGTGTGTGTGTAGAGAATGTGCGTGTGTGTGTGGGAGTGTGTGAGTGTGTGTGGGTGTGAGAATGTGTGTGTGTGTGAGAGTGTGTGAAGAGAGTGTGTGTGTGTGTAGAGTGTGTGTGTGTGTAGAAAGTGTGTGTGTGTGTAGAGTATGTGTGTGTGTGGAGAGTGCGTGTGTGTGTGAGAGAGTGTGTGTGTGTGAGAGGGTGTGTGTGTGAGAGTGTGTGTGTGTAGAGTGTGTGTCTGTGTGTAGAGAGTGTGTGTGTGTGTGGAGTGTGTGTGTGTGTAGAGGTTGTGAGTGTGTGTAGAGTGTGTGTGTGTGTAGAGAGAGTGTGTGTGTGTAGAGTGTGTGTGTATATGTGTAGTGTGTGTGTGTGGAGAGTGTGTGTGTGTGTAGAGTGTGTGTGTGTGTAGAGAGAGTGTGTATGTGTGAGAGTGTGTGTGTGTAGAGAGTGTGTATGTGTGTGTGAGAGTGCGTGTGTGTGAGAGTGTGTGTGTGAGAGAGAGTGTGTGTGTGTGAGAGTGTGTGTGTAGAGTGTGTGTCTATGTGTGTGTGAGAGAGAGTGTGTGTGTGTGAGAGTGAGTGTGAGAGTGTGTGTGCAGGGAGTGTGTGTATGTGTAGAGAGTGTGTATGTGTGTAGAGAGTGAGTGTATGTGTAAAGAGTT
>NW_026867640.1:0-130811 GCF_020745735.1 Hemiscyllium ocellatum
GGAATGCTGTGCTGTTATTCAAGAAGGACTACAAAGAAAAACCGGGGAACTATAGACCAATAAACCTAAAATCAGCCGCAGGTAAGTTACTTGAGAAGATTCTTAGGGAGAAGATATACAAGCATTTGGAAAGACATGGCCTTGTGAATGGGGGATTACGGCTCACAAGTTTGCTTTGATAATGTGACCAGTAACTTTGACAAGGGCATTGTTGTATATTTAGTCTATATGGATTTCAGTAAGGCCCTCAATAACGTTCTACATGGTACGCTGCTCTGGAAAGTTAGATCACATGGAATTGAGGAGGAGCTGGCAAATTAGATTAAAAATTGGCTTGATGATATGAACAAGAGGGTAATCGTGGAAGGATGCTTGTCGGACTGGAGGCCTGTGATGAATGGAATGCCTCAGGGGTCGGTGCTGGGACTATATACACAAACACACACACCACACACACACACACACATCTATGATTTAGCTGAGAATGTACAGGCATGATTGGTAAGTTTCAAGGTGACACTAAAATAGGTGGAATCGTGGACAGTGAGGAAGGTTGTCATAAATTTCAGAAATTACAGCAGTACATTGATTAGGTAGGGATGTGGGCCGAGAAATGGCAAATGGAGTTTAATTCAGGTAAGTGTAAGTTCTGGCATTTTAGAAAGTCAAATCAAGGCAGGAGTTTCATGGTGAAAGGCAGGGTCTTAAGGAGTGCAGTGGAACAGAGTGACCCTGGAATTCAGGTGCACAGTTCTCTGTAAGTGGAGTCCCAGGTAGACAAGGCACTGAAAAAGGCATTTGACTCACTGGCCTTCATCAGTTAGAGCACTGAATATCGAATTAGGGAGTTATGGTGTAGTTATACAAGATGTTGGCGAGTCCATACTTGTCACGTCATGTTCAGTTTTGTTCACTTTGCTTGAGGAAGGATGTTATTAAACTGGAAAGAGTGCAGAAGAAATTTACAAGGATGTTGCCAAGACTCAATGGTCTGAGATATAGTGAGAGGTTGAACAAGCTTGGAGTTTTTACTTCAGAATGTATGAGGCTGAAGGGGATCTGACAGTAGTGTAAAAGATTATGGGAGGCAGTGATAGAGTGAATGCACTCAGTTTTTTTCCCCGAAGATTGGGCAACCACGGACTCGAGGGCATCAAGTTAAGGTCAGAGAGGAAAGGGTAAAAGGGAGCCTGAGGGGCAATTTCTTTTACACACAGAGTGGTATGCATATGGGACGAGCTACCAGCAGAAGTGGTTAAGGCGGGTACATTCACAAAATTTAATAAAACATTTGGACAAGCACACAGGTAGGAAAGGATTAGAAAGATACAGGGAAATATTTTGTTCGGAATGGACCAGTTTGGACCGAATGGCCTGTCTCCGTGCTGTAAGACTCTACACCTTCATTCCCCTACGCCCTCGGATTAATGAGTTCAACACGCGGCGAGATATTGAGCAATTCTTCCACCGCCTTCGCCTCCGTGCCTACTTTCACAACCAAGACTCCCCCCCACCCTCTGACGACCCCTTCTCCCGCCTCCAACGCACCCCATCCACCTGGACACCCCGTGCTGGCCTCTTTCCTGCCCTCGATCTATTTATAGCCAACTGCCGCCGCGACATTAACCGACTCAACCTGTCCACCCCTCTCACCCACTCCAACCTCTCACCCTCAGAACGTGCAGCTCTCCACTCCCTCCGCTCCAATCCCAAACTCACCATCAAACCCGCAGACAAGGGAGGCGCGGTAGTAGTTTGGCGCACTGACCTTTATACCGCCGAGGCCAAACGCCAGCTCGCAGATGCCTCATTTTATCGCCCCCTTGACCACGACCCCACCTCCACCACCAAACCATCATCTCCCAGACCATCCAGAACCTCATCACCTCAGGGGATCTCCCATCCACCGCCTCCAACCTCATAGTCCCACAACCCTGCACCGCCCGTTTCTACCTCCTGCCCAAAATCCACAAACCTGACTGCCCCGGCCGACCCATTGTCTCAGCCTGCTCCTGCCCACCGAACTCATCTCCGCGTAACTCGACACGGTTCTGTCCCCTTTAGTCCAAGAACTCCCCACCTACATTCGGGACTCCACCCACGCCCTCCACCTCCTCCATGATTTTCGCTTCCCCGGTCCCCAACGCCTTATTTTCACGATGGACATCCAGTCCCTGTACACCTCCATCCCCCATCACGAAGGACTCAAAGCCCTCCGCTTCTTCCTTTCCCGCCGCACCAACCAGTACCCTTCCACTGACACCCTCCTTCGACTGACTGAACTGGTCCTCACCCTGAATAACTTCTCTTTTCAATCCTCCCACTTCCTCCAAACTAAAGGAGTTGCCATGGGCACCCGCATGGGCCCCAGCCATGCTTGTCTCTTCGTAGGATATGTGGAACAGTCCATCTTCCGCAACTACACTGGCACCCCACCCCACCTTTTCCTCCGCTACATCGATGACTGTATTGGCGCTGCCTCTGCTCCCATGAGGAGGTTGAACAGTTCACCAACTTTACTAACACCTTCCATCCCGACCTCAAATTCACCTGGACTGCCTCAGACTCCTCCCTCCCCTTCCTAGACCTTTCCATTTCTATCTCGGGCGACCGACTCAACACAGACATCTACTATAAACCGACTGACTCCCACAGCTACCTGGACGACACCTCCTCCCAGCCTGCCCCCTGTAAAAACTCCATCCCATATTCCCAATTACTTCATCTCCGCCGCATCTGCTCCCAGGAGGACCAGTTCCAACACCGCACTGCCCAGATGTCCTCCATCTTCAAGGACCGCAGATTCCCCCCCAGACGTGATCGACGATGTCCTCCACTGCATCTCCTCCACCCCCCGCTCCTCCGCCCTTGAGCCCCGCTCCTCCAACCACCAACAAGACAGAACCCCACTGGTTCTCACCTACCACCCCACCAACCTCCGTATACAATGTATCATCCGCCATCATTTCCGCCACCTCCAAACGGAGCCCACTGCCAGGGACATATTTCCCTCCCCTCCCCTATCAGCGTTCCGCAAAGACCACTCCCTTCGTGACTCCCTCGTCAGGTCCACACTCCCCATCAACCCAACCTTCACTCCCGGCACCTTCCCCTGCAACCGCAGGAAATGTAAAACTTGCGCCCACACCTCCTCCCTCACTTTCCTCCAAGGCCACAGGGATCCTTCCATATCCGCCACAAGTTCACCGGTACCTCCACACACATCATCTATTGCATCCGCTGCACCCAATGTGGCCTCCTCTATATTGGGGAGACGGGCCGCTTACTTGCGGAATGCTTCAGAGAACACCTCTGGGACGCCCGGACCAACCAACCCAACCACCCTGTGGCTCAACACTTAAACTCTCCTTCCCACTCCACCGAGGACATGCAGGTCCTTGGACTCCTCCACCGGCAGAACGTAACAACACGACGGCTGGAGGAGAGCGCCTCATCTTCCGCCTGGGAACCCTCCAACCACAAGGAATGAACTCAGATTTCTCCAGTTTCCTCATTTCCCCTCGTCCCACCTTGTCTCAGTCGGTTCCCTCAACTCAGCACCCCCTCCTAACCTGCAATCTTCTTTCTGACCTCTCCGCCCCCACCCCACTCCGGCCTATCACGCTCACCTTGACCTCCTTCCACCAATCACATCTCCATCGCCCCTCCCCCAATCCCTCCTCCCTACCTTTTATCTTAGCCTGCTTGGTACACTCTCCTCATTCCTGATGAAGGGCTTATGCCCGAAACGTCGAATTTCCTATTCCTTGGATGCTGCCTAACCTGCTGTGCTTTAACCAGCAACGCATTTTCAGCTGTGATCTCCAGCATCTGCAGACCTCATTTTTTATCTGTAAGACTCTATGAGTCTAACAACCATTGTTCTCTTACTGAATGTTATATTCTACTTCCCCAATTCACTGGAGCGAACTTGACACTCTAGCCTCTGGGCTTCCATGATGTTCCACAATGTTCGACCATTCCATATTGAATGCAGACGCCGTGTAAAATAAAACATATTAATGTCACTATTCCGCCAAAGCTGCTTCAGGGCAAGGTTAGTAATTAGTCCTTCCGACCACACAATAAACAATAGGTGCAGGAGTAGGCCATTCTGCCCTTCGAGCCTGCACCACCATTCAATATTATCATGGCTGATCATCCTTGATCAGTATCACACAGCGCCAAATCCGAAATAATCTACCTCTAGTTTGTTTCACAACATACTCTTCAACCTACCTGATATACACTTATGGAATTTATTTTTCACAACATTCGCAGTCACTTAGTTAACTCAGTTTCGATGCAACTTGACACCATCCATTATTACTGCAGAACCCACGAGTATTTGTTACTCATTCACAGGATGGGGGCTTCATTGGATAACTAGCATTTGCTGGCCATGCCAGACGGCAGTTAAGAGTTAACAGCGTTGTCTTGGACCTGGAGTGACGTGCAGGCCAGACCAGGTAAGAACAGCCAGTTTCCTTCACTAAAGGACATTAGTGAACCAGATGAGTTTTTCCAACAATCAACAATGGATTCCTGATCATCATAAACTCTCGATACCAGATACTTATTGAATTCAGATTCCACAATCTGCCATGGCAGGATTTGAATCCATGTCCCCAGAACATTACATGGGTCTCTAGGTTAAGAGCCGAGCGATAATATCAGCATGTCTTGGCTTCACTTTGCATATAGTTGCATATTTAATTTTCAGAGCATATGATGCAAAACATTTGCGCGACAGTTGTGGTTCAGCTATATAACACAACAAGTTTGTTTCTCTTTGCTCTTTGTAACATCCACCCAAACTGATTCTGTGGAATCTGATGGACAGGGCCTGTGTCGTTACTAGTGATAGACTTGGATAAGGCATTCGGGGAGGCTCACCTCGATGCTGAGATGATCTGAAGACATGTCCAGCAATACAGGACAAGCATCAATATCCATTTCGCTCTGTCAGGATAAGTGTCACCGTATATTATCACTGTTCCCTCACACTCTCTGTATATCTGTTACAGCACCTACCCTCAAACAAGGCTCACGCTCGATCTCCAAATAAGGCTCAAGCACGACCATTCCCGCTGTTGAATTCAGCACCTTCCTCCCCCACATTCTCTGTCCCTGATGCAATAGCCCCGCACACTAATAGCACTGCATTCATACAACACTATGGACAGACGCCCTCTGGCCCCCTCACCATGTCACAACTCACCTGGGAGAAAGTGAGGTTTGCAGATGCTGGAGATCAGAGCTGAAAATGTGTTGCTGGAAAAGCGCAGCAGGTCAGGCAGCATCCAAGGAACAGGAGAGTCGACGTTTCGGGCATAAGCCTCACCTACCCCAGCACTAACAGCAGGGACATCCACTCCCACCCTCACTCATTCTCTCCCTTTCTCCCATTCCAGGAGAAACAGCCTGGAATAGGACAGAAAGGGCCAAACCGGGTGATGGAGTGCCGGATATCCGTTCCATCATCCCCCTACCATGATATGTGGGGAGGATCCTGGAGAGAGCTGGAGAGGACCAGGAAGCCTTGTGTGGAGACTCTGAAACATCCACGTCCCACCAACCGAGTAAGGAGCAATATTCAATGAAGAACAATTCTCAATTCAAACCTACTGTCAGTTCCAAACTCATCTCTCTCACTCGCAGAAGGACAGATATCCCATTGCACAGAGATGCAGGCATTGAATTACACAGAAGTATTGGTAAATACCCCAATATACTAACATGCACAATGCATACAAGGAGATAAGCATGCACACACATAGAAGCACACAAAGACATATACCGTCACACACAAATAGACACAAACACAGATAGAAACACACAGGCTGATACACAGACAGACAGACATAGTCACGCAAATACAAAACAATAACAAACACATGGACACACACACATATAAATGCACATTAAGACACAGACAGTAGTGCCATTAAGTCACAAATAAACACTTTTTTTTTATTTGTAAGGCGATCAAAGATTCTAGGGAGAAGGTAGGAGACTGATGTTGTGGAACATATTAGAAATGACTGAATGGTATATCAGACTCGATAGGTCTAATTCTGCTCCTTTTTTAATGCTCATGTGGTGTCATGCTCTTCCTGAGACAGCAGCAGCATCATATTTGATTGGAAAGAGTCAGTGGTAATGTGGGAAAAGATTGGAGGGCAGAATGGTTAATGTCGATTCCTAGTTATTGTACCACTATATCCGAAATGGGGCAATGATTTGACATGAGGTTAACACATTTTTTAAAAAAATGTGTCCCACAGTGGAAGAAGGATGCCCCTTTCCCTTCACTGTTGTGCTGTCTGTGGTGTCCTCATCCTCAGGGAGCAGTGAAGACTCGGTTAATTAAGGTATTTTAGTTTGAGCTTGACTGATCTTTGCTGGACAGGAGAGTCAATGTTTATTGGGAACAGACAGGAGACAGAATATACTGCTGCCCCGACTCCATGTGTTGTTCCCTCAATCCATGCTCCCGGCCTTTAAAAGATATACTGCTGTCCCTACTCCGTGGGTTGTTCCCTCAATCCACCTCTCAACGCGATTTTAGGGTAGACGACCATCCCATTCAGCCAGACTGTATCCTTACAATGAGACGGGAGGAGACCATTCTATCCCTACAAAGAATTACACAGGAATATAGGATGAAGTAATTCAGTTCGTTGAGTACATTACACAGCCCAGAACGAGGCCATTCAACCCGCCTGAAGTGCTGCACAGGAACAGGGATGCTGTCACTAACAGGAAATAGTAGAGATATATGATTTTTTAAACAAAACTGTAACTAGTTTTGACTCAGAGATCACTGTAGGGTCATCAATGATCAATAATCTATGTCAAATATCTGGATGAACGGACTGAATGGATCAAAGCTGAACTACCTTGTGTACTAAAATGATCATTCAATAGATCTTCAAATGGAGGTAGTGAATCTGCATTATGATGTAGACAGGGAAGGTTAGTGAGGATACCCTCAGCAGAAATAATATAATGTGAGTTGTCTATTGCAGTCAGGAATAATTTAAATGGAGGGAGATTGCAGAACTCTGTGATGCAGATGTTTTTCATATTCCTGGTACATGAATCATATGAAGTCTGTCTGCAGATGCAGCAAGCGATTCGGAAGTTAAGTGGAATGATGCTGTTTGTGGCAACGGGTATTGGGTTTAATTAGGAATATTTCACTGTATCTGTACAGGGCATTGCGGAGACCACATCAGATACACTGGGGGCAGTTTTGATCCTCTAAACTAAAAATAAGACCGGATACAATTCTTTTCAAAGATGTTCAAAGATGCTTCCCTTTACTCATTCCTGAAATAAAGGCCTTTTGTTATCGGAATTATCTGTTTGGATCTTAGATGAGAAATCTTATTGAACCACGATTTTCAGAGAAGTCTTTCAGCTGGATACATATTTTCTCTTGGTTAAGAAGACGAAAGCTAGATAATTTTTTTTGAATGAGATGCATTGGTATTAACACAAATATTATGAAGATATCAACCGATTTTTAAAAATTATGCAGATGCATATAAACATCTCATCAAATCATAAAACGGGCACATTATTTTCTTTTGCTAACGAAAGGCACTGTGCACAACAACAGCAATGATGCTGCATACAACATACAGTCTATTATCATCCATTCCAGAGAATGTACATGGAGGTGCACATGGTCCAGTTTGGTTTTCAGTTGACATTCTTGTATTTTTCTACACAGAGACGGAGAAAAATATTACTTGCTTCAGAAGCAGCAGCCAATTGGTCTCTCTCTCTCTCTCTCTCTCTCTCTCTCTCTTACTGTGTTCTGCCTGAAAACAAGGCATGAGAGCAGAAAAATCCTGAGTCATCTTTACCACTCCTAGAGGATTCCTGATGAGGATTCATAGGAATCTTTGTACAGCTCGAAGAAAAGGGAATTCAGCCAAATCCAACTGTTCCAGGAAGAAATCCGCATTCCCACACATTTCTGTGAGCAGAATAAGTTCAAAGTCAGAAAAAAAACATTTGGGACACTATCATTTTACCATTTGTTCACAGTTCAACTTTATGTGTCCCAGATTTTTCTAGAAAATTACCCAGTCTGATACCGATATCATTGGACACAGCATTCAACTGGTTACATTGAAAATTTGCTTTCACCAATAGAGGAGTGGGAAAAGACATGAGTGACCCTCCAATATTGGTCAGAACACAAACAAGAGATTCTCAAAGGGTTGGTAAGGTGTGAATTCCTTTCCACAGAAGATTGTTATGCCTGGATATTTCCATGTGTTCAAAATTGTCTATGTAAGACATTTGAAAGACAAATGAATGTAGGGAAATGATACACTGACAGAAAAGTGCTGCTGAGACCTTAATCAGATCAAAGTGCATGGTAGAGCCTCACTCAGAGATGATTCAAAAATGCTTTGCTCTCTCTGATTATAACATGCAATAACAGTACATCCAGGAAAATTGCAGCCGTTTACTTTGAAATTACAGAAAATGAAAACAAAAGGAACAGGAATAGTTAATTCGGCCAGTCAAGCCATTGTATACAATCATGACTGACCTACTGTTAGCATTACCTCCTCCTTAATGGCCAGATATTCACAATCCTGAACTGTTTGACAGGTCAAAGATTCATGTACCACCTCTTTAAATACTTTCAGTGATGTAGCTCCCCTTACTCACTAGTCCAGATAATTCCTGACATTGATTACCCTCTGTGAGAGGAAAACACTCTCTACACATACACCTTCACCTATTGATATGAACAAGTGGTGAACACAGGGGCTCAGGAAAGAGTGAATGGCCTTGAGATCAAGGCGGTAGTTGGCTGAGGATGTTATCGGGACCACCTACTTATTTGAGCTTAATGAGAATCAGGTCTAACCTTCCCCACTGGTTGGGGTCTTTCAGAGCATAAAGGAAGATGTTTGTGGTCGGTGGCCGACAATCCTTTCAGTCCCGGGACATCTCTTCAGGAAATCCTCAAATTAACTTGCTCAGCACAAACATCTTCAACGCCTGTATGCCCCCATTCCCGGTGCTCCCCATCTATCTCAAGATCAGAAGCAGGGTGATCACTGAAGATCACACAATATTCAGAACAATTTGTCCCCCCTCAGCTCCTGAACCGGTCTGTGTCTATATTCAGCAAGAACCAAACAACATTCAGGTTTGTGCTGTTAAAGTGTCGGTAACATTCATGTAACAGCACGGCCAGACACTGCACATTTCCACAGTTAAAAGAGGAGCTCATTCAGCATCTCAAGCTGGTTACATGGATATGTGGAAACCATTCAGCCCATCGAAATGTCTGAACAAGAAGAGGGACAGCCCATTTAATCCTCCTGCCTGTTCCACAGGAAGAGGAGGCATCTAGTCAGTACATTGAGCTGTTAAACAGGAACAGGCAGAGTCCAGTAAGACCCCTAAACCTGTTCTATAGAACCAGGAGGAGACCATTCACCCCTCGAGACACTTACACAGGAATAGGAGGGTGTCACTGATGCTCCATCCTGGAAAACAAATGGAGCAGATACTGCACTCACAGATGGCACACGATGTTCCTCGTGGCTCCATTGCCTGTGGGACACATTATACTGTAACATGTGTTGCCGGCAGTGAGGAAGGAAGCCAAATGTTTTGTGCCAAGCCTCAAGGAGGCATCTTCCATCTCCAGGAAGACAGACCCATGTTCTCCGTGGGTGTCAGAAGCTGGTGGGGATAGTTAACTGTTTTAGAGTGGAGGTATTGTGGCTCCTGTCGGGATGGTGGATAACGTGAAGTTCTATGTATGATCACACACCAAATACACTGTATTATTGTTGGAAAAGTTTAGTTCAAGACTGGCCCTCTCTCTCTCAATCGAAATGGGGAGTCGAGTGGAGTGAGAGGGACGTTCTCAGAGTCTTTTAAGCCATCGAGAATCATGTAAACTAAGTAAAGAAAACATGGAACTTATCACCGTATTAGTTCTGTTTGGAATATAATGAGTGACTGTCCATCCACTTAAGGTTCAATGCAATCACCTCTTATTCCTTCAAAGTGCTACAGATTAACCCTCAGACACTCCCGATGGTACAATCATCCCAACAATGAGTCTAGTGAATCTCCATTACACTCTTTCTGCCAAGAGGATTATTCCTTATAAAGGAGAGAAAATCTGTGCACAATACCATAAATACTATCTCAACAACACTCTAGGGTGGATCACACTAATTCTGTTCCCTCACTTAGCTGTCTCAGCTTCTTTCCTGTGGTATAAAAAAAGCCATTCCTTCTCACTACCCTGCGAATGACATGGCATTTTGAAGTTTCTTACATCTTTGCGTCAGTCATCACCAGAGGTGCCGATGGAGATGTATATCACGTTCAGAGGGAGACTCAATCAGAAAGAATTCACTTGAACCAGGGAATGGTCACCCACCTGAATGGAAATTACTTGCAGGAACAGGGAAATCAGGCAGAGGAAGGGAGCTACATTTCCTGTTGTTCTGCTCTCATGGGATGTGTGCAGTCCTGGTCAGGCCAGCATATTATGCTGATCTTGAACTGAGTGGCTGATTCAGCTGTTGCACAGGATAATAAAGGGTAAACCACATTGATGTGGGTTTGCTGTCACACAGAGACATGAACATGGAAGAATAACCCATTGTCTTCTCTACAGGACATGAGGCAAACAGATAGGCTTCTGTTTAAAACAAGTGGTGATGATTTCATTTGCATTCCATCAACTTCCTTCATGAGACACAAAAAGATTATTATTGTGTGCCGCTTGATGATGAGTCAATGCCGTGACCACCATGCACTGTCTGTCCATCTGACAGATTCTGTGGAGAGGACAAATTACCCATCTCAAGTGAAAATATGTTGTGACGTAAGCATAGTTAGAAGGGACTCGAAACGGTTAAATCTGGATTTACTAAAGGCACAAATGATGGATTATTCAGCAGTTGCATTGAGGCTGAGAATGTGACTGAAATATCCTGATAGTGGTCCTGGGTAGGATTGGTGAGTAGGGAGAATATGTAGAAATGTGAATATGAATGAAGAAAAAAGATAATGGAGTTTCAGAACAGTCTGGTTTCTCCTCGCGTATTGTTGAGTAAGTTGTGGATAGTAATTTGCTAGTTTTAATCAGTAAGGAATAATTTTTTTAACTGGGTCTGAAAATGATGACTTCCAAATTTTAAAATTTGAATATGAACAGCAATTCAGTTCAACTCAGTTTAATGGTCAGATGGAATGACTTACCAGGAACACCAAGTATAGCGAGGATCGGATAGTAACCTCCTTGAATAATCCAAAGGATATCTTCGATCCGTGATGCTAATGATATCCAAGGCTGAGAAAGGTAGGAAAGACCCAAGTATAAACTCCTGTCTGTTGCAATATTCCAGTCGAAGATTCTCACATTTTGATCCATTTTTTGAACGTCCCAGTCTAATGTTCTCAGATTCTGATCTCTCCTCCTCCGTCTCTCGAGCTACTGATCCCTGTTAGTCCAGTCGATGATGCTCCCGCCCATACTGGGATAACACATTGAACCGAGTCCTTAATTAATAGAAGAGGCAAACCCTCTAGTGACACATCTCGGATCCACGGAGACTGACATCAATCACAGTCACTGAACAAATAGCTCCAGCCAACGCCGCTCAATTCAATATTGTTTTATTCAAATTCAAAACAATGATTCAAATTGTCATTTTCTGGATGGGCTATGTGAGGGTGACTGATGGAACAAATCTTGAGGCTGGTAGATCAAATGAGTGTAATCATTCAATCTGTCTTTGATGCAGGAGTAATGCTATAAGTTCATCAGAACGTAAACATGCATCTCTGATTATACATCCTGGAGCTATTGATCAAACATCATAATTTCAATTAAACATTGAGACAATTTTTATAGTTTATGATCTGAAGGGAATGTGTGTCTGAAAACGTGGGGTTGTAACAGACAAATGGCATGGTTATGTTAACAGAAAATTGAACGTGACAAATGCAATTCAGATTGTTATTCCAGGTTCAGAGAGAGTCAGATGAGGCCTGTGCTATTGATGTGATCGATGTTAGTGAACTGTGATGAAATGTCATTTACTGGACTTCAATTAGAGTGTGGCTATGGCATTGTGGAGAAGACAGAAAACAGAGAGAATTGGGGGACATGGCAGTTCAGATAATATTCCTCAATCATCAGTGTTGGAATATTACTCTTTATAGCTCATATGAAGAAAAGATTAAAGGATACATCTAAAGTGAGGAATGAGGAGTACAATTTGTTTATTGAACACAAAATACGAGGACAAAATTATTTTCTGTCCGTACTAAACTATGGGAAGTACAAAAAAAAGATACACTCATGATATTGAGCTATATAAGTTGAAATGTGTATTACAAAATCACGGAAGTGCTCTGCAGTCTATATCAATCATTATTTGGCCCACAGCTGAGATGCTGATTTCCCCTATGTCAGTGATCCACCTCATTGAAATTGTCTGGCACATTATCTTAGTACTGAGGGGGTTCTCAGTTCCTGCTGTTGTTCACCCAGTCTATTTAAATTAAATCACCTTCTCACTGTAGAAAAAAAACACTTGACCTTTTGGACTCTGTTTAACTGTCAGCAACTCAGCTCTGTGATATTGTTGGCGATAAATGATCTGGGACCACAGCCAGTATCCGCGCAGTGCTTAAACCGTATAGCAATAGATAAAGGCCTTGCAGTCCGTGAGAATTTCTAAATAAAACTTCCATTTTCTGTTTGTTCCTGTCTATCTACCTTCTGATCTATCCTACTCACCCGCGTTTAACATCCCTCCAATCACACCCTGTTTCCAAATTGTTCAGTTGTATAGCTTGATGTTGTGGCCATTTTGGAGAAATGGATAGAGCGGAGACAGGACTGATCGTTGGAGGCTCCAGGGTTTAGATGCTTCATTCAGAACAAGGAAGGTACTAAAAGTGGGGCAGGGGTGGCGTTTGGGGTGGGGGAGGGTGGGGTGGCATTGAAAATCAAAGACACCATTATGTTGGTAGAAAGGATGCTTGATAAGGACTCGTGTACTGAGGTAGCATGGGAAGAGATTAGAAACAAAAACGGAGAGGTCACCCTGTTGACAGGTCTCTATTGCCCTCTGAAAAGTTCCAGAGATGTAGAGGAAAGGATTACAAAGATGATACTGGATAGGAGCGAAAATAATAGATTAGTTGTTATGGAAGAATTTATCTTTCCATATATTGACTGGAAACGCTACAGTTCAATAACTTTGTACAGGTCAGTTTTTGTCCAATGTGTGCAGAGTGGTTTCCTGACACCGTATGTATATAGGCCAACAAATTCCGTTATCACGTTTTACATTAAAAAGTTGATTCTGATACGAAAATCGTAATATTATTATTATTTCTACTGTTAATCTTTTTCCTAGCGAATTAGACAAGACATGCCAGGCATCCCTTTAAGGTTTTATAATTACGTTGAAGTCTGTGTCCATGATTATTTACCAAATATTTAACTCGAACTTATTACTATTTTAAATAGTTTCAAAGGCGCAGCTCCCTTCTGAAAGATAACCTGATTAGCTGGTTTTGCGGATGAAAAGAATACTGACTGAAATCAGAATAAGTTACCTTTTCTCGTGATTCTTCAAAGTTTTTATGCTATAATTTCATTATTTCATCTGTGTTCTGTTACAAATCATCATTTTTTCAATACAAGAACTTTCTTTATCACTAGGTTGACATGTTTCAGTATCTTGCGAATCAGATTATCCTTTCTTTTGCCTTGGAATTATTTCCTTCTCAAAGGTACTTCTTTCACTAATGCTGAAGCAATTAATTTAATTTCTGTCTATTTTGTGGCTCTTCAGAAACAGACAGCTGAAGTAGACGTTTACATTTCCGCCACTCCATGTCCCTAAAAAAAGGCAGCTCCAACTCTCACTATGATCTGCCAGAACTGTATATAAACAAAGAGTGTCACTCTACTTAGATACATGCGACAATGAATCCTATCAAACCCAAATGAAACCAAACCTTATGATCGAGAGAGAGAAATTGTCACAAGGTCAATACACCCAGATGAAACCTCTGCAGCCTGCCACATTCGGCCAAAAATCGTGATAGACGATGAAGCAACTAACTGGTGGAGTGGGCTCCACAATTATTCCCATTCTATCAATGCATCAGCTCTGCAAATCAGTGTAAAGAAAAAACAAGGAAATAGTATCTGTACTATCCTAGCCAGCGGTGTTGAGTGGATGATTCAACTCACTGTCATCATGATGCCCACAGAATCACAAATGCCAGTCTTCAACTAATTTGATTCGCTGCACGTGACATGAAGAAACAGCTGAACACAGCAGATACGACAAAGGCAATGGGCTCTGACCACATTCCTGCATTAGGACTGAAGACTTGTGCTGCACAACAAGCCGTGTCCCTGGGGAAGCTGTTTCCTTCTAACTCTAACTCTGACACCACCCTGGCAATGTGGAAAATGACTCAGCTATGTCCATTTTATAAGAGGGGAATAATTATAATCTGACCAATTACAACCCCCTCAGTCTCATCACGATAGACAAATTGGGAGTTCTTTTTGACAGAGCTGTCAAGCGGCACAGACATAACTTGCACAGTGTGGTTTCCAATAGGTTCCCATGTGGAGATGATGCTGTTGTGGAAATGTCACTGGATTAATAATCCAGACCAAGCTAATGCTCTGGCAGCTGGTGGAAGTTAAAAACAATTAATAAAATATCGAGATCTCAAATCTGGTGTCAGTAACAGTGACCTTGAAGTCAATGTAGTTTGTAAACAACAATTTGCTTTTCCAATGTACTTTCAGGAAGTGAATCTCCTGTGTTTCCTGGTCTGCCTAAACGTGACACCGGACACACAGAGATGTGATCAAATCTACAATGGTCTCTGAAAAGGCCAAGCAAGACACTCTATTGTATCAAACCTCTCCGAGGTCTTAAAATATAAAACCAGACAGAACACCCAGCCCCAGCCTCAATATGGATAAGGGAACGGGAAGCACAGTCCTGTTGACCCTGCAGAGACCTCCTTCCTAACATATGCGAACTCGTGACAACATTTACAGAGCGTTCCCACAGACAGCACAGAACCATCGGGAATGGAATAGGCCATACAGCACATTGAGCCTGCCCCATTTTAGTTAATGTCTGAACATCTCCTCAATGCACTTTCCCCACACACTGTACACATTCCATAATGTGATTAACCTTGTGAAGCTATAAAATAGGAACTGCGGTAGTCCCTTTGGTCTGTCGAGTTTACTATCCAATTCAATATAATGATGGCTGACCCTTTATTTCTACACCGTACTCCTACTCTGTCTCCCATCCTTTCGGTGTCTGGACATCCTTATTAGTCTTTAGTGCCTTGTCTTCCACAGCCTAATGTGAGAGAAAATTCCGAAGTTCACCAGTCTCTGAGTGCAGACAATTATTCTTATAAAAATGCAATATGACCTGTCTGCACCTAATACTGTGGCCCCTTGTTTTCGATGTCCCAGCCAGGGGTATTATCATCACTGTGTTCAATCTATCTAACCCTGTCAGAGTTTTATATATTCCTCTGAGATCTCCACTCATTTTCCTAAACTCCATGGAATACTGGCTCAGTCGCCCCAAGCTCTGCTCCCACAAAAAGTCTGTCAACCCAGAGATCAGTCTGGTCATCCTTGGCTGCACTCCCTCAATTTAAGGTTTGTACTTTATTAGGTACGGAGACCAAAACTGCACACAATATTGAACAATGTTCGAGTAAAAGTCTCACCAAAAGCCTGAACAGCTGTACTGAGACAACCTTACTCCTGGACTCAAGTCCCCCTGAAATGAGGGTCAACACCCCATTTATCTTCCTGACTGCTTTCTGCTCCTGCAATATTGCTTTCAGTGACTGGTGTACAGGGATACTCCAGATCCTTTTCAATGTTACAGCTCCCCACTCGGTGGGTCTGCGTAAACTGGTCTGTGTGCCAATGTATTCCCAGTGTTCGCTTCTGTCTTCAGAACTCTCTGCCCTGCAAGGAACTCAGAGGTCTGTCCAAACAATAACAAAAGAAAACTGCAGTTCCCTTTATAGATCGACATTTCTCAACCACTCCCTTTTCAAATAGTTGGCTGGCATTTTAGTGTTTCCCAACAAAGAAGACAACACCACACTGCTCTTCATCTGTCACATGTTTACTCATTCACTCCATTTGTTTCAATCACCTTGAAGTTTTTTCACATCCTCCTCACTTTCCAACATCCTCGTTCCGTCAGCAGACTTGGAAACTTTGCACTTGATTCCCTCAACGAGATGTTTGAGATGTATTGTGAATATCTGGCGACTCAGCACCAATCATTGAGATGCCTCATGAGCCTTCCAAACTGAAAAACATCCATTTGTTCCTACTCATTGTTTCCTGTCAACACTCCCATTTTAAAACCATGTTCATACATTTCCCCCAACTCATGTGCTTTTACTTTGCACACGAGGATTGGGACTCTATTAAATGTCTTGCTGAAAATCCAAGTTTAGTGCCTCTATTGTTTTTTTTTCCTGTAATTAATCTACCAGTCAGTTTCTGAAATATGTTTCCCATTTCATCAATGTGTGTTATTTTTTTCTATGCTCATTATTTTCAGTCCCAGTAATTTCACCAAATTAGTTGATTTACTAATTTCATTCAATATAATTTTCTCATCAGACTCAGGTTTTCTCCTATTGATGGGAAGGCTTTATTTATGTATTTTACTGTGAAGACAGAAGTAAAGTAGTTGTGTCATGTTTCTCTGTTCTCCATTCTCCATTTCCTGTTTTCAGACTGTAAGGAAGCTGAAACTCTGACTAAAAAGAACAGCTGTTGTCTATTCACCCTGTCCATGTCCCTTGTAATATTAAACCTGAATTACTTACCCACTCAACTTCCTGGCTCCAAAATAAATAACTCAAGCTTATCCAGCCTCTCTCCACAGCTCATAAGCTCCATCCCAGGGAACATCCTGGTGAATAGCCTCTGCTCCTCATCCAGTGCAATCACATCCTTCCTGTAATGTGACTCCCAGAACTGCACACAATATTTCATTTGGCCTAACCATATAAAATTCGTATAATCTTGGGTCAATGAATAAAGGCTTTATCTACAGCCATGCTGAACACATCAATTATCATATCCAGTCACATTCAGAAATGTGTGGAGAAGCACCCTCTGAGCTTCCTTGTGTGGTGCTATTCTTTGAGTATTCCTCTGTCTGGTTCCTTCTTCCAAAGTGTATCACCTCATATTTATCAGGGTTACATTCCATCTGCCATTGGTATGACCATCTGACCATTCCATCTGTACCTTCCTGGAACATAAGACCTTCCTCCTCACTGCCAACCACCCGGCCAATCTTTGTGTCAAACACAATCTTACTTATCACATTCCCTCTACCCAATTCACATTCATATCAATTATGAATATCACAAATAATAAAGGAAACAGAACGGATCTCTGCGGTACACCAGGGGAACTTGGGCTCCAGTCAAAAAAACAACATTCTACCATGAAGTTGAGTTTGGATACAACTTGATAAGTCACTAATAGGCCCTACATGTTCTCTGGTTGTTCTATTCCACTTGATATTCGTGAAGAATATCTGGGGATTCTCCTTAATCTTGCCCTGCCAGCAGGCTTCCATGCACCTCTGTTAGTCAGTCCCCTCCGAGGGAAGAATTTCCTCCTTATTACGTCTTAAATGTAATATCCCTTATCCTGTCATTATTTGCCTTAAATATCGAGTAGACAGCAAGAGAAACATCCTACTTATTTCCACCTCATCACATGTATCATAGATTGTTGAAATTTCACTGCGATCACCTCTTATGCTTTGAAACTGGAGAGTTCGCAAGAAAAATCACCCCATCAGAAAATCTTGTCATCAGAGGAATTAATCTGGAGAATGTCCATTGGACGTCCTCTATGATCAGTGTACTCTTTCTAGATTAGGTCACCAACACTGCACTCAATACCTCAGGTACAGTCTCACCAACACTCTATGGAACGGCTTTATGATGTCTTTGCGAATATTCTGATTCGCTTAAACAATATCCAACCTAACTATAACTTTCCAATTACACGTATTCCTCCAATTACCATACAAACTAATTGCATTTACGAACTCACTGTGTGAGTTATAGAGTCATAGAGATATACAGTATGGAAAATTACCTTTTAGTCCAATCTGTCCATATCTAGCAGTCTAGTCCCACCTGCCCGCACCAGGCCTATATCCCCCAAACCCTTCCTATTCATATAACCATCCAAATGCCTTTTAAATGCAGCAATTATACCAGCCTCCACCACATTCTCTGGCAGCTCATTTCATACTCGTACCACTGTCTGTGTGAAAATGTTGCCCCTTAGGTATCTTTTACATTTAGATCAGATTGCTCACAGTGTGGAAATAAATCCATACTGATCCGCTGAAGCGCAACCCACCCAGACCCATTCCCCTTCACCGAACTCTGTGGGCAAATTAGCATAGCCAATTTACCTAACCTGCACATTTTTGGATTGTGGGAGGAAACCCACGACGACACGGGGAAAATGTGCAAACTCTACACAGAGAGTCGACCGTGGCGGGAATTGTGAGGCAGCAGTGCTAACCACTGTGCCATCGTGCCGGACAACATCTTTCTCCTCTCCACCTAAACCCTTTAGTTCTGGACTCCCCGAACCCAGGGAAAAACATTTTGTCTATTTACCCTGTCCATGCCCCTCATAATTTTATTCATCTCTATAAGGTCACCCCTCAGCCTCCGACGCTCAAGGGAAACCAGTCACAGCCTAGACAGCCTCTTCCTATAGCTCAAATCCTCCCAGCCTAGCAACATTCTTATAAATCTTTCCTGAACCCTTTCAAGTTTCACGACATATTTCCAAATGGAAGGAGACCAGAATTGCACGCAATATTCCAACAGTGGCCTAACCAGTGCCCCGTACAGCCGCAACATGACCTCACCACTCCAATGCACAGTATTCTGATCAATAAAGGAAAGCATACCAAACGCCTTCTTCACTATCCTATCTACCTGCGACTCCACTTTCAAGGAGCTATGAACCTGCACTCCAAGGTCTCTTTGTTCAGCAACATTCCCATTAATCTTATAATTAAATGGTAAAAGTCCTGCTAAAATTTGTTATCCCAAAATGCAGCATCTCGCATTTATCTGAATAAAATCCATCTGCCACTTCTCAGCCCATTGGCCCATCTGGTCTAGATCCTGTTGTAATCTGAGGTAACCCTCTTCGCTGTCCACTACACCTCCAATTTTGGTGTCATCTGCAAACTTACTAACTGTACCTCTTACGCTCGCATCCAAATCATTTATGTAAATGGCAAAAAAGGGATCCAACACTGATCCTTGTGGTACTCCACTTGTCACAGGACTCCAGTCTGAAAAACAACCCTCCACCTCCACCCTCTGTATTCAAACTTTGAGCCAGTTCTGTATCCAATTGGCTAGTTGTCCCTGTATTCCGTGAGACCTAAACTTGCTCACCAGTCTCCCATGGAGAATCTTGTCGAACGCGTTACTGAAGTCCGCATCGATCAAATCTACTGCTCTTCCCTCATCAATCCTCTTCGTTACTTCTTTAAAAAACTCAATCAAGATTATAAGATATGATTTCCCACGCACAAAGCCATATTGACTATGCCAAATCAGTCTTTGTCTTTCCAAATACATCTACATTCTGTCCTTCACGATTCCCTCCAACAACTTGCCAACCACCGACGTCAGATTCACTGGCCTATAGTTACCTGGCTTGTCCGTACCACCCTTCTTAAACAGTGGCACCACGTTTGCCAAACTCCAGTCTTCTAGCACCTGTCCTGTGATTATCAACGGTACAAATGTCTCAGCAAGAAGCCCAGCAATCACTTCTCTAGCTAACCACAGAGTTCTAGGGTGCACCTGTTCAGGTCCTTGGGATTTATCCACCTTTACCCGTTTCAAGACATCCAGCACTTCCTCCTCTGTAATATGGACATTTTTCAACGTGTAACCATCTAAATCATGATATTCTATATCGTCCATATTCGTTTCCAAAGTAAATACTGATGCGAAATACTCGTTTAGTATCTCCCCATTTTCTGCGGCTCCACACAAAGGCCGCCTTGTTGATCTTTGAGGGGCCATATTCTGTCCCTAGTTATGATTTTGTCATTAATGTATTTGTAAAAACCCTTTGGATTCTCCTTAATTCTACTTGTTAAAGCTATCTCATGTCCCCTTTTTGCCCTCTTGATTTCCCTCTTAAGTATACTCCTACTGCCTTTATACTCTTCTAAGGATTGGCTCGATCTATCCTGTCTATACCTGACATATGCTTCCTTCTTTTTCTTAACCAAACCCTTTAGTTATCCAGCATTCCCTATACCTACCAGCCTTTCCTTTCATCCTAACTGGAATATACTTTCTCAGGATTCTTGTTATCTCATTTCTGAAGACTCTCCATTTTCCAGCCGTCAGTTAACCTGTGAATATCTGTCCCCAATCAGGTTTTGAAATTTCTTGCCTAATACCGTCAAAATTGGCCTTTCTCCAATTTAGAACTTCAACTTTTAGATCTGGCCTATCCTTTTCCATAATTATTTTAAATCTAACAGAATTATGGTAGCTGGCCCAAAGTGCACCTCCACTGACACCTCAGTCACCTGCCCTGCCTTATTTCCCTCGGGCGGGTCAAGATTTGCACCTTCTCTAGTACATTCATCCACATAATGAATCAGAAAATTTTCCTGTACACACTTAACAAATTGCTCTCCATCTAGACCCTTAACGCTATGGCAGGCCCAGTCTATGTTTGGAATAGTAAACTCTCCTACCCTAATCATCCTACTTTCTGATAGATAACGGAGATCAACTTACAAGTTTGTTTTTTAATTTCCCTCTGACTATTAGGAGGTCTATAATACAATCCCAATAAGGTGATCATCCCGTTCTTATTTCTCAGTTCGACCCAAATAACTTCCCTGGATGTATTTCCAGGAATAGCCTCCCTCGGTACAACTGTAATGCTATCCCTGATCAAAAATGCCACTCCCCCTCCATTCCTGCCTCCCTTTCTATCTTTCCTATAGCATTTGTATCCTGGAACATTTAGCTGCCAGTCCTGCCCATCCCTGAGCCATGTTTCTGAGATTGCTATGATACCCCAGTCCCATGTTCCTAACCATGCCCTGAGTTCATCTGCTTTCTCTGTTAGGTCCTTGCATTGAAATAATGCAGTTTACTTTATTAGTCCTACCTTGTCCCTGCCTGCCCCGACTGTTCGACTCTTTTCTGTTCTCAGTTGTACCAATCTCAGATTGATCTATTTCCTCACTATCTCCCTGGCCCCCTCCCCCTTTACTAGATTAAACCTTCCCGAGCAGCTCCAGCAAATCTCACTGCCAGTATATTCGTCCCCTTCCAATTTAGGTGCAATCCGTTCTTCTGGCATAGGTCCCTTCTACCCCAAAATAGATTCCAATGATCCAAAAATGTGAATCCTTCCCTCATACACCAGCTCCACAGCCATGCATTCATCTGCTCTATACTCCTATGCCTGCTCTCACTTGCTCGTAGCGCCAGGAGTAATACAGATATTACTACTCTCGAGAACCTCCTGTTTAAATTTCTGCCTCACACCCTGCAATCTCCTTCCAGAATCTCAAACATTTTCCTTTCTACGTCGTTGGTTCCAATGTGGACAATGACCTCTGAACGGTCCCTCTCCCCCGTGAGAATATTCTGCACCCTTTCTGAGACATCCTTGATCCTGGCACCAGGGAAGGAACAAACCATTCTGCTTTTTCTCTGCTGGTCACAGAAACATCTGTCTGCACCTCAGACTAGGGAGACCCCGACCGCAATTGACCTCGTGGAATCTGACGTACTCCTTGTTGCATTAGACACAGTCCCAATACCAGAAACTTGCCTGTCGTGCTACATTCCCCTGTGAATCCAATCCCTCACCCCGACATTTTACAAAACAGCATATTTATTTGAAATGTGCAGCAGCCCCAGAAGACTGCTGCACTAGCTGCTTACCTCTCTTACGTTTCTTGGAGTTAACCCATCTCTGTGACTGCATCTGAGACATTCTCTCCTTCCTATAACTGCCATCCATCACATACTGTTGCTGCTATAAATTCTTCATTGTCACTAACTGTCTCTCCAACCGATCCATTCGATCTGATAGGAGTCGCAACTAGAAGCATTTATTGCAGATATAATCCGCAGTAACACTTAAATCCTCAAACTCCACATCTGACAAGAAGCGCATATGATTCTACTAAGGCGATTTGTGCTCTTTCACAATCTACAGACCCAGAAACACAAAACTGTCTTATTCCTCTACAAAACACTGGCCCAGGTTAAATTAATATTTATGGGTTATATTTTAAGATTAATCAAGAGATATATCTCAGAAAATATATAATTAAGGAAGAACCCACTCTACGATTTTCTGCAGATTTTCTGGAGGACACAGTTAAAACAATTCACTTATCTGGCTGGGGACATTACCCAAACAGTTCCTCCAAACCAGTTGCAAATTTCACTGTTTGTTAATTTTACGAGACACACTCCAATATCGAGCGATACATGAATTCAAACTATTTTGGCAGTAACTGCGCAGGTACATTGTCCTGTCAGTTTCTCCCCCTCACCATGCGCTTTCTTAGTCTGTTCCTTTCCCTCTTAAAACCACTGTTGTTTTGATTTTTTTCCCTAAAGTTCCAAAATAATGCAACAGCATACAAAGCAGAAATTGCTGCTCCTGGAATTCGAGGAAATCACCTTCAACACCTAAAATGCCTTAAAAAAGCAGCAGCTGTTAGAGCCAGAAATTCTTCCCGCCCAGACTTCTGAAAATCCAAATAAACTACTTCCACTGGTTGTCCGTGGTCTATGCTGCAAGAAATAACTCCGAATTCCGAAGGCTGTCAGGCATGATTACTGTGTCAGAAATGCATTGTGATTCGTGCAATTTCGCTGTTCATTTCTAAGTTCCCAATATCATTTCTTATATAATGGAATCTAAATGTTTCCCTACATATGTCAAATTGGTCTGCAGTCCTCCACATTATCTCTTCCTCCCTGTGTACATGGATGGATCATGTTTACTACCTTTCAGTTATCTACAAGGGCTTATGGTCTTTGCAGGTTCTATAGTACAATAAAACACAATCACTGACAGTTCAATTAATATGCTGTTTTATTTCTGACATTTTTATATGAAGTATATCTGGCCCATCAGACTTAACAATAATCAATCTAGCGCCATTTTCAAGTACTGCCTTGTTATTGATATGAATTGGTTTCATGTCTTTAATCCACAAGTCCCAGGTGATTACTTGCTTCACACGGAGATTTCCTGACGCTTTCTCCATGAAGACAGATGCAAAATAGCTGTTTAGTTTCTCTGCCATTTCCTTGTTCCCCACAATAAATTCTCCTATACCTCACAAATTTCCACCTTGGCCTTACTTTCGTTTTCTTTGGTACATGGATCGTAGATTTGAGCAGCCTTTGTGCTTCCTGCTTGTTTGTATTCAGGTGCTTTTTAATTTCCTAACACTCTCTTCATCCTTATTTCCAGAAAAGTAAATCTCTCAGAATGTTTAGATTTGCATAAAATCTGGAATTCTTCTGAAGCTGCTTCATTAGATTTAACGCAATCATTAATTTCTTACCTAAACCTTCAATGAGTCCGCTTCCCTTTCTTTGATGTTTGTAACTTAGTGATATATCCATATTTTTCAGACTTCACAGCATTTCTATCACTGAAAACCATTGTTTGTCTCACACTAAATGTCATTTGTATTTTTCCAATTCACTTGGTCCTCTAGCCTTCGGGTTTCCATGATATTTGAGTGTAATGTTCAAACATTCTATATTGCCGTGTAACATGCAGCATATTAATGTCACCATTGCCCAATAGCTTCCTCAGAGCACGGATAGTAATTAGTCCATCTGACCACGCGACACCACGCCTGAAATAACCTGCTCTCTACTTTGGTTCACAACATACTCTTCAGCCTACCTCATATACACTTATGAAATGTATTTTTCACAGCATTAGTAATCATTTAGTTAACGCAGTTTCGATGCAATTTTGGATCATCCAGTATTACTGCACACCCACGATATTTTCATATCTTATTTTCAGAGAATCGGATGATCAACAGTTTGGTTTAGATATGTAAAGTACCAATGTTTGTTCCTCCTTGTTGTTTTCAAGATCCATACAAACATATTCAGAAGAAGCTGAGGGATGTACTCTGTGATGTTATTAATGCTAGACGTGGAGAAGACATGGGGAAAGCCCACCCCGATGGTGAGATGATCTTAAGAAATGCCCATCAATTCAGGACAACATCAATAACCTTCCCCGCTCTGCAAAGACAAATGTCTCCCTATTCTCTCTACTTCCTCACACTCTCTGTATATCTGTTACAGCACCTACCCCCGAACAAGGCTCTTGCTCCACCAGTCACACTGTTGCATGCAACACTCTCTTTCCTTCACTTTCTCTGTCACTGAATGCAAATCGAGATTGAATTTATTGTTTTGCCAACGTTGAACCAGTGAGACAATTTGATGCTGGGGATATAAAGATGCAAACATTTTCAAAATTTGGAAGAGAGCAGATGCCATCGAGACGGAAGAAGCGTGGGGATCAACCATCTTGCTCCGCAAGAAATTAGGAAATCCTCACTATCATAGATAATTTTTCATATGAAACATATTCACAGTAAACAAAAATACGACGACACAGGAAATTCAGCAGATGGTAGAGTAACATCACAGAGGACGGCAGTCGCTGTGTGGTTTTGAAATCAAGTTGATGTAATCTTCATGAGTGTCTAATTGAAACAGCATATTGTTATACAGTTGGGGGCAGTTGTGTGGTGATGGGGAGGGGGGTGTTGGTTAAAGTTGTAAATAGTTGTGGAATAATGTGAAATGGCTGAGGAGATGAAAAATTACTTCGTGTCAGCCTTCACGGTTGAAAACATGAGTAATATCCCAAAAATTGAAAAGACTTAGTGGACATACTTGAGTAAGGTGGCCATCACCTAGAAGAAGGTGCTGTAAAAACGGAATGGTCTGAAGGTAAGATAAATCAACTGGACCAGATGGACTCCACTCCAGATTTCTAAGGCAGATAGCCGATGAGACAGTGGAGGCGTTGGTGGTGAACTGTCAGGAATCTCTCGAATCAGGGAGATTCCCAGTGGACTGGAAAATCGCTAACGTGATACCGCTGTTTAAAAAGGGAGTAAAGCAAAAAACGGAAAATATCAGATTGTCTAATCTAAACTTGGCTCTGGGTAAGATCCTGGAATGCATTGTGAAGGATGAGATTTCTGAATAGTTGGATGTGGATGGAAAAGTAGGACAATGTTAACATGGTTTCATCGAGGGGAGGTCATGCCTGGAAAATCTGCTAGAAAACCTTGAGGACGTAACGAGCAGCACAGAACAAAGAGAGCCAATGGCTGTCATCCACCTGAACTTCCAGAAGGTCTTTGACAATGGCTACTGAGTAAGGCAGGGGCCCATTGTATTAGAGGCAATATGCTAGCATGGATAGAAGTTTGGCTGTCTGGCAGGAAGCAGAGAGCGTCGATAAAAGTGTCCTTCTCAGGATGACAGCAAGTGACAAGTGGTATTCCATAAGGCTCAGTGTCGGGACCACAACGTTTCACTTTATGCATTCACGATCAAGATGAAGGAACTGAAGGCATTGTGGTTAAGTTTGAAGGTGATACAAAGATAGGTATAGGGACAGGTAACGTCGAAGAGGCATGGAGGCTCAAAAAGGATGCAGATAGGTTTGATAATGGGCAAAGAAGTGGCAGATGGAGTACAAACTGGGAAATTGTGGGAACATGCACTTTTGTAGGAAGAATAAAAACATGGACTACCGAGAAGATTCAGATGTCTGAAGTGCAAAGAGACTTAGGAATCCAACTCCAGAGGTCTCTCAATGTGCACTTGCAAGTTAAGTCAGTAGTTAGGAATGCAAATGCAGTGATGGAATTTAGTTTGAAAGGATTTGAATGTAAAAACAGTGATGTACTTCTAAGGCTCTATCAGGCTCTGGTCAGACCACATGTGGAGTATTATACGCTATTTTGAGCCCCATGTCTCAGGAAGGATGTGCTGACCTTGGAATGGGTTCACAGCAGGTACACGAGAATGGTTCTAGCAATGAAAAGCTTAACATATGAGAAGGTTTGAAGACTTTAGGTCTGCTCTTGATGGAGTTCAGAGGGATGTGGGTGGATCTAATTGAAACATACAGGATACTGAATGGCATGCACCGTGTGGATGTTGAGAAGGCTTTCATTGCTAGGAGACTCTAGGACCCAAGGATACAACCTTAGAGCACAGGGAAATCCTTTTAGTAAGGAGGTAAGGGGAAATGTCTTCAGCAAGAGAGTGGACACCCTATGGAATTCATTTTCACAGAAGGCAGTGGAGGTCAGGTCATTGTGTAGATTTAAGATAGAGATAGTTTGCTTCTGGAGTATCAAAGGGATCAAGGGTTACAGGGAGAAAGCAGGAGAATGGGGTTGAGAAACTTGTCAGCGTAATTGGATGGCAGATCAGACTCGATGGGCTCAATGGTCTCATTTCTGTTCCTATGTTCGATGATCTTATGGTCGTAAGCTGCAGTCCGATGCTCCCGTTCTCTTACTTTGTCCCTCCACACAGCAAAGTGTGAGATTAAAAAAATCCTGAGTCAGCTTTAACAAATGTGGAGGATTCCTATTGAGGATTCATGAGAATCGCTCCACTGCTTGAAGGAAAGGAAATTCTGCCAAATCGAACTGTTCCGGGAAGAAGTTTCATACCAGCAGCTTGTTTGAGTAGAATCACGTCGGAGACAGAATAGCAATTGGGAGACGTTATCTCTTTTCCATTTGATATGAGTAAAAATACTATGAAACTCTGAAAACAATTCATTATTCTTTATCGTCTTCAGACATGTGCGTTGGTGTATGTCTCTGTATGTGTGTGACTCTGTGTCTCACATTTTTCGAGAAAATGACCGAGGTTACACTTCACATTTGTTATAATCAGTGGAGAAGTGGGGCTGGAAAATGAAAGAGTGACCCTCCAACATTGGTTGGAACAGGAATGAGCAATTCTCACGGGCTGTTCAAATGGGAATTCTCTTCCCCAGAAGTTTATTCCCAAGATGCAGCTCAACACTCCTACTTCCAGCGTAATTAAACATGGCCCATAAATGTTGGCCTATCAACAACACCACATTCCATGAATAAATAAAAAATGATGAACTGCAGCAGAATTAATTGGATGGGAACAAAACTGTTAGACAAATGCCTGGTGCGTTCCAGAATTGTGCTGCCTGTGTAGTGCAGTTCCCTAGTATTGTGACTGGGTGCTTGCATTTATTCAAAGTTGGGTTTGTTCAACATTTAACAGACATGGAGGAAAATTGTGGACAGACAGAAAAATGCTGCGGAGACCACACTCAGATCATACTGTCTGGTAGAACAATGACAAAGTGTCTAATGACCCACTCCTGCTCCTCAGTCCGATGTTCCTAGGTTCTATTCAGTTCTTAAAACCACCTGAACAGGGGCAGATAGAGACCATTTGCTCCAAATAGCTGGTCCGCAATGTTACAGGATGTGATTCAGTCCCTCAACACTGTGTGATTTGATGTGGATTGAAGCATGTGAGGGGAAATCCAGACCGGATACAGAAGTGTCTTCGCACCTCTTTACAGAGTGTCTCCTCGCTGAGCTGGTGTTTCATTTGTTGGTCATGTTGTAGTCCTAGATTCACTTTGAATATCGGACCCATATCTCGCCCACAGATGGCTCACCAGAAACCTTTCTCTCACTGTCCTCAACATTCAGTAAGAGCGCTTCTAGGTCAATTCCAACCATCCATTTTCCAATGACAGAATGAGAGCATAAGAAACAGGAGTAGGTAATACGGATGCTCAAGCCATTGTATGCGATCATGGCTGATCTACCGTTGGCATTATCTCCTCTTTAATGCCCACTTCTTCCCACCCTCTGCTCTCTGACAGGTCAAATATCCATCTTTCTCATCTTTAAATACTTGCAGTGATCTAACTCCCCTACGTTTCTACACCTGAAAATTTCTGACATTCACTACCCTCTATAAGAAGAAAACATTCTCCACACAGATACCATCACGTATTAACATTAACAATAGTGGTTAACTGACCTGTTCAGTTAAGAGGGATTTATCCCGGTATCAAGGCAGGATGTGGCTGAAGATTTTATCCTCAGAGGTACTTAAATTCCCAGAATCATACACCCCGACTAAAATAAAAAAATACAAGCCATGGAATTTATCATCTTCTCAGTGTCTGTGTACAACATAACGCGTGATTGTCCATCACCATCAAGTTTCAGTGCAATTGTCTCTTTTTCTCTGACAGTGCTACAGATTGACCTTCACTCACTCCTCTTTTACGACCAGCCCACTGATTATTCTGGTGAAAATTCTTTACACTTTCTCTATTGCAATCAGATCATTCGTTTTAAAGGATAACAAAAATGTCCATAATACCCCAAATACAGCCTTTATAACACTCTCAGCGATGATCACAATAATTCCTTTCCCTCACTTAATGGTCGCCGTATCTTTATTATGATGTAAAAACCCATTCCTTCGTTATGTACTGCCATCGATGTCAAATTTAAATTTTCCTTACCTCTGTATGTCAGCATCAGTAAAGCCAGCACCAGAGGTGCCTGTAGAGATGAACATCACTCTTGGGGAGAGACTCAGTCAGAAAGATTGCACTTGAAATAGGGAATGGTCACTTACCTGAATGGAAATGAAGTGTAGGAATAAGGAAAACAGACAGAGGAAGGGAGCTAACTTTACTTTTGTTCTTCCCTCATGTGAGGTGTGCAGTCCTGACAATGCCAGCATGTTATATGGATCTTGAACTGAGTGGCTGGTTCAGCTGTTCCACAGGACCATAAAGAGTAAAACACATTGCGGTGGGTTTTCACAGACTTGACTGGGGAGGTATAGCCCATTGACTTTTCTGAAGGACATGAAGCAAGCAGCTGGGCTTTTTCAAAATCACAAATAACGATAGTTTCACTTCAATTACATCAATTTCCTTCATGAGATATCAACAGATTATTATTCCGTGCCACCAGATTATGTGTAAATGATTTAAGCAGCATGCAGTATTGCCTGTCTGACAGGTTCTGTGCAGTGAACAAGTTAAACTTACTCAAGATCAATTATTCCGCAACTAACATGTGGTTAGAAGGGACTTAATAACGTGTGTCCAGATTTAACAAAGGCACAATTGATGGTTTATTCAGAAGATGCACTGACGCTGACGAGAAGATGAGGATATCATGAAGGTGGTATTGGACAGGATTAGTCAGTGGGGAGAATATAGAAATGTAGATCTGTGCAGGGCTAGAAGGATTAAGGAGTTTAAGAATAGCCTGTTTCATCTTCACATATTGGTGAGCAATTTCTCATGAGTAATTTGCTCGTTATAATTTGTGAGGAATTGACTATATCATTGGAGATGAAAATATTGACGTCCAGCTTTCTAAATTTTACATAATGCGAGCCGCAATTCAGCCTAACCTGGCTTTATGAACAAATGGAATGAGTTACCAGGAACACCAACTATAACGAGAATAGGACAGTAAACAGCTTGAATAACCATCAATACATCATTGGTTCGCAAAACAAATGAGATACAAGGTTGAGAAAGCCAGTAAACTCCAATCCATTGTTGGAATATAATATTCTCAGATTCTGATCCATTGTTGGAACATTTCAGCCTAATGTTCTCAGATTCTGATCTTTCCTCCCCTCTCTCTGGGTCTTCTGATCCCTGTTAGTGCTGTCGGTGATGCTCCCGCTGATACTATGGGATAACACATTGAACCGAGATCCTAATTGATAGAAGAGAAAAGCCTTGCAGTGACACATTTAGGATCCACTGAGACTGACATAAATCGCAGTCGCTGCACAAATGTCTCCAGTTAACCCATTTCAATTCAATACATTTTTACTAAAATTTTTAAAAAATGATTAAACTTTACACATTCTGGATGGGATATGTGGGGAGACTGAAGGAACAAACGTTTGGGCTGATAGATCAATCATGTGTAAGCATTCAATCTGCCTTGGATATGGGAGCAATGCCAGAGGTTTATCAGAACATAAGCATGCTTCTCTGTTTATAAATTGAAACTATGTTCTTTAACTACTGATCAGGCACTGCAATATCAGTAAAACGTTGAGAAAAGTTTTATCGTCCATGATCTGAGAAGAAAATGTCCCTAAGACTACATGCAGTTATAACAGACAACGATATGGTTATGTTAACAGAGAATTGTACCGAAGACATAATGGAGACTGTTTTATAATTCAGTGTAGGTAAAGCATGGTGGTGGAAAAGGCACAGTAAGTCAGGCAACATCCGAGGAGCAAGAAAGTAGACGTTTCAGCTGGACCCTTCTTCAGGACTGGCGAGGGGAAAGGGGGCTAAGAGAAAATGGATAATGGGGTAAGACTGGGGGAAACATAAGTAATGCGTGAGCGAAGGTAGGAGGTGATACTGATAGATCGGTGCGGAGTGTGGAACGGAGTGGTGGGAAGGAAGGTGGACATTAGGTCTCCTCAGGAGGGCAGATGTGAGTCCGGGGCTGCATCTGGGATCTGGGTTGGCGAGGGGAGATTTGTAAATCAGTGAATCCAATGTTCATGCCGTGTGTTTGTTGGGTTCCGAGGCAGAAGATGAGGTGTTACTGGTAACATCCTGGTAAATCTCTTCTCAACCATCTCCAGCTTAATAATCTCTTTCCTTTAACAGAACTGCACACAGTACTTCAGAAAAGGCATTATCAATATTCTGCACAATCTCAGCATGTCTTCCCAACTTCTAACCTCAAAGGTATGACCAATGAAGTAACCTTAAACACCCTGCGCCAAAAACTTCAATGAATTATGCCTGTCCCCCTGGGTCCTTCTTTTCTACATAACTACCAAAGCCCAGCATTAATTGTGTAAGCCCTCCCCTTGTTTGGTTTATCAAAATGCAATGCCTCACATGCATCCATGTTAAATCCCATCTGCCACACCTCAGCTCAGTGAATGTTATTACTGCTCCCATCACACTCCCCCTTTGGATTAAAACGACAATCCCCTCTCCAGAAGGCCTCCGGACACCAGTCTTAAGTTTCCTATAGACCCAGAGCTTGGTTTGCCTTGCGCAGTTAGAGGGAGGAGTCGGTAAGGAGAAGCTGGCAAGGAGGCAGTTGCCTTATATCAATTAATGATTGTAGGAAGAGGGGAGCCACACGCTAGAGATTTGAAATAGTGACCGGTGTTTTGGGCCCAGAATTGTGCTCGTTCCTCGTTTCTCGTATTCAGTATTGATATCTACTCGAGAACCTTCATAGTGCAGAGTATGTTTGCAGGATTTCTTTCCCTAATATAGCAGACTGCTGGTAATAGCCACTTAAACCAGAAATTATAGCCAAGTAATTGAAGATGTTCATTGGTTGTCTCAATGGCACAGCGAATGCACTCAAAATCCTTTAGTTGAGGGTAATAACTTGTTTTATTTTTCAATTATAAATGTCCACTGTATAATTTGGTAATGTTAACCAGAATTTAATAAATCCATACACTTTAAATATGACTCGAAATCTGGGCGTGATTTAGGACTTGTTTAATGGATGGTGTCCACGTGTGTGAGCCAGGGCTCTTGATTCGATTCCAGTCCATGAATGTCTGATAGCGGCCCTATCTCTGGAGAAGGTGGAGTGGATTCATGTTCTGTAGAAGTGTGTCACAGCGTGTTACAACAGGCGGATGAACAAACACACAGGAGCATCATGTTGCAGCTTTAGGAGCTAATGCTGAATGACGGTAGTGTCCCTGTAACTGCGCCGAAAATTGTAGTTCCAAATCTCACAGAGCTGTTTCATAATATATCTGAACAAGTTAATTAAACTTATTTGGAATCGTGCCTTGCTGGAGAAGGAAGAGGTACGACGACTGAATTTGAGAATTTAGACCCAGGATGACTGAAAGCATAGCCAATCAATTATGAAGGGCATGGATAGTTTGAGTGGTCAAGGTTCCTTCTCCCCAAGGTAAAACCAGTAGGCATAGGTTTAAGATGTGAAGAGAAATACTTGAAAGACAATAAAGAGCAACTTTGTTTTTTGCTGCAGAGGATGGTGCTTCTATGGAATAAGCTGCCAGAGAAACTGGTGGAGGTTGGAACAATTACAGCATTTAAAGGGCAGCTGGGTGGCTTTATGATTATTGGGACATGGGCCAAATGCTGACAAATGGGAGCGGATTAATTTCAAATATTTGGATAGCAAGAGCGAGTTAAGAGTCTGTTTCCCTGTTGTACATCTCTATGAATCATTGATTTAATAACTGAAGGTCTCTTTGTAATCTTCAGTGGTTCTTCATTATACAAACACTATCCACTCTACACCCAAACTCGAAGTTATCCACAAATTTGCGAAATATGCCTTCTACAACTCGTATCTAAATAATTTATATAAACGACAAACAAAAGTGTACCCAACAATGTTGCCTCTGGATCATCGCTGCCAACAGGCTTCCAGTTCACAAAACAACCATCCACCACCACCCTGTCTCCTGCCATTACACAGATATACACAGAAACACACACGCAATCACACACGCATATAGAGACACCGATGCAACCATGTCTTTAAGACAAAGGTTAGATTAAAACAACGATCAAGAGTTGCAGTGAGAAGGCGGGAAAATTGTGTTGAGAAACACACCAGACAGGATCAAACTGCAAAATAGATCTTTTGGGCCAAATGGCCTAAGTCCAATTTCCAATGCTCTGTGGCCTTAAGGTGTCAGGATTATTTTCCAAGGGTACAGGAGAAGCTAAGTTTGATAAATACTTGACTGAACAGTCAATAGGACTGTGGGATACGTTTGAGGGGCTGAATGGTATATGCTTGTTCCTATTTGCTTTGTTTCTGAAAAGAGGAGGTGACTTGCTGTGAGGTTAAAACAGTTTAAAATGAAAGGGGTCTCCCATTTCCATTTGAGATAGCGTTATTCCTTTCTCCTTTGGATTGTGTGATCTGTGACGTTCTCAGACCCGGGGACAGTCAAGTCTCCCGGGGATCTTCAAGGCTGACCTTGACTGACCTTTGATGTACAGGGGAGGGAATGTTTATTGGGAGAAGACAGGAGAGGGGATGGTCAGCTACAGTCAGACCAGCCGTGATGTTTCTAAATTAAGCAACAGGCTGGAGGGTCCGAATGGCCAACTGCTGCTCCTAACTCACACGTTGTTCTGTCAATTTACCCTCAAGACTGTGACAGAGGGAGAAAATGATTCCATTCAGCTAGTCAGCATCGTGACAACGCAGCAGGAGAAGGCCATTATGCCCATCCATGGAGTTAGAAAAGAATAGAATGAAAGACTCAAGTCATTTCAGAAAATTATACAGAATAGGAGGACGCCATATAACCATCCCAGGCTGTTATGCAGGAGCAGGGGCACCCTGGATAGCTGTCAGGAAATACAGAGTAGAGATCATTATGCATTTTGTGTTTGGAAAGCTGTAACTGGTAGAATACTTCAAGGATCTATGTGAGGTCATCAAAAATTTAAATCCAAATAAATAAATTGGATGAAGGGGATGGAGCTCAGTTTGCTCATGGACCAGGATAGTCATTCAATAAGATGTTAAATGGAGACAGAGCGTCTGAAATGGGACACAGACAGCCGGAGGGCGGAGCGTCTGCGATGAGATTCAGACAGGGGAGGGGCAGAGCGTCGACAATGGGATACAGACCTGGTGAGGGCAGAGCGTCTGCAATGGGACACAGCCGAGGAGGGCAGAGCATCTGCAATGGGATAGAGACAGTGTGCGGGCAGAGAGTCTGCAATGGGTTACAGTCAGAGGAGGGCAGAACATCTGAAATGAGATACAGACAGGGGAGAGCAGAGCGCCTGCAATTAAATACAGAGAGGGGAAGGGCAGGGCGTCTGCAATGGGATACAGGCAGAGGAAGACAGAGCATCTGCAATGGAATACAGACGGGGGAGGGCCATGCGTCTGCAATGGGATGCAGACAAGTGGAGGACAGGGCATCTGCCGTGGGAGAGCGTCTGCAATGAGATATAGACATTGGAGGGCATAGGGTCTGCAATAGAGACAGGCAGTTGAGGGCAGAGCGTCTGCAATTGGATATAGATGTTGGAGGGCATAGTGTCTACAATGGGAGACAGACAGGGGAGGGCAGAGCGTCTGCAATGGAATACAGGCATTGGAGAGCACAGCGTCTGCAATGAGAGACAGACAGGGGATGGCAGACAGTCTGCAATGGGATACAGACGGGGGAGGGCAGAGAGTGTGCAATGGGATACAGACAGGAGGAGGGCAGAGCATCTGCATGAGGATACAGACGGGGGAGTCCAGCGCATCTGCAATGGCATACAGTCAGAAAACGGCTGTGAGCAAACCTTCAGTAAAAAAAGAATCAGTGCAATGGAGGCGATGGGAACTTTTTGTTTCGTGGAAAAGACAAAACAGCAGAATATTATTTAAATGCAGGGAGATTGCAGAAGTCAGTGATACAGGGGGATTTGCTTGTCTTCGTACATGAATCACATCAAATTACTCTGAATATGTTGCAAGTGATTTGGAAGAGAAATGGAATGATTCTGTTTCGTGCAAGGGGTGTTGGGTATGATCTAAGCCATGTTTTTTTGCATCAGTGCAGGGCAGTGCTGAGATCACATCTGATGTACTATGTGTAGTTATGATAGCCTAAACTGAAAAATAAAAGGTTTAGAAATGTTTCAAAGATGTTGCCCTTAACTCGTTCTTGGGATGAAGGCATTCCGTTATGAAGAATTAACAGTTCAGCCTGCGAATGAGAGATGTTTTATTGACCATATAAGACCTTGAGAAGAGTGTATTTGGTGAATAACGGATGGTTATTTCTTCTTGTGTGGGAGAATAACACTGGGGAAGTAATTTAAGAATTCGATATGTTCAAAGGAAAGGTCATTGGACCGAAAAATTGAAGTCTAATTTCTCTTCATATACGCTGTCAGACAGGCCGAGCTTTTCCAGCAATTTCTGTATTTGTTAAAGTATAAAACATTCTCATCTTAGCACAGGTATTATGAAGAAACGAAACGCTTATTTTTACATTATGCAGGCACATACTAGCACATATTCAAAACAAGTAGGGTCATTTAATGTTAATGAATTGATTATGTGTACGACAGCAGCAACAATGCTGGAATCGAGAATGTGATGGAGTCATATAGTTCGGACAATTTTCAAGGAAAGCTCACACAGCCCAGTTTAGGGTCTGATAATGTTAATGATTTAACTTACAGATGGAAAAATGTAGCCTATCTGTGAAAGAACAGTCTATTGCTCCCTTTCTGTTTCCTGTCTCTCAACACAGCAATGTGTTGAAGTGAAATTGAAAGCCTAGTCGTCTTTCCCACTCACAGAGAATTCCTGATGAGGATTCGTTAGAATTTCCCAATTCCTTGAAGCAATGCAATTCAACCAAATCCAACTGTTTCAGGAAGAAATCCCATTGTCAGAAGGTTGTACGAGCAGAATAACTTCAGAAGGAATTATTCAGGCTCGATAGTGTGGGGAACAGGCAAGAGATTCTGGGGCTGCAAATAGGAATCCAGGATGGTGTAAAGCCTCCTACGTGTCAGGGTCCAGGATGTCTCGGAGCGGCTGCAGAACGTTCTCACCGGGTCAGGGAGCAGCCAGAAGTCTTTGTGCACATGAGTAGAAATGACATGTGTAGAAATAGTGATGAGATCCTGCAGAGTGATTATATAGAGCTAGGAAAAAGGGTAGAAGACTGGACCACGACAGTGGGTAATATCTGGTTTACTTTCAGGGCTCTGTGCTAGTGAGGGTAAGAACCGAAGGATATGGCACATGAATGTGTGGCGACAGAATTGGTGCAGGGGGCAGAGATTTTTGGGTCACTGGGATCTTTGTTGGGGCAGAGGTGACCTGTTCAGGAATGGCGGGTTGTACTTGAACTGGGAGGCGATCAATCTCCTGGCCGATAGGTTTGCTAGTGCTGCAAGGGCGGATTTCAACTCGATTGGCAGGGGTTGGGGAGGGGTGGGATCCTCAACAGCAAGGAGGCAAGTGCGAGGCTGGAAGGAGATACAGTAATCAGAAACAGTAAAGTGAACAGACAGGTCAGGCTGGAACACGATAGGGAGCAAGGAATGCCTGTTGGATTAAATTGCAATTGTTTCAATGCGACATGGCTGACAGATAAGACCGATGAACCCAGGGCGTGGATATGCACGTGGAACTGGGATATTAAAGCTATTACAGAAACATGGCTAAGGTAAGGACAAGATTGGCAGCCTAATGTACCAGGGTAAAGTTGCTTTATGCGGGACAGAGGTGGAGGAAGGAGGGGAGGGCGAGTTTCATTTTTGATTAAGGCGAGTATCACAGTAGTAATCAGAGATAAAATAACTGAAGGAACATCCAGTGAGGATTTGTGAGGGAGCTTAGAAATAAGAAGGGAATGGTGATATTATTTGTGTTTTTCCATAAGCCCCCAAATAGTAAACGAGAAATTAGCGGAACAAAAATATGTAGAGCGATTGGGGAGACTTGAAGGGCCAATGGGATGGCATTAGTAGGAGATTTTAATTTTCCAAACATAGTCTGGGAATGCTATAGAATTAAGGACTGAGACGGGGTGCATCTATTAAGTATGTTCAGAAAAGTTTCCTCAAGCAGTATGTAGAGGGTGCAACTAGGGAAGTGTCAAGACTTGACCTATTCTCAGAACGAGGGCAGGACAGGTGACTGTAGTGACAATGAGGGAGCACTCGGGGATTAGTGACCATAGTTATATTAATTTTTAAAAAGTTATGAAAAAGAACAAAACAGGTCCAGGTGTTCAAGTTCTAAACTGAGACAAGGCAAATTTTGATGGAATTAGACAGGAGCTTGTAGGGATTGGTTGGAGGAGTTTGTTTACAGGCGAAGGGATCTCCTGCAAGTGGGAGGCCTTTAAAAGTGAAACGTCTAGGGTTCAAGATCTATATGTTCCTGTGAGGGTAAAGGGCAAGGTTCGCAGGAAGAGGGAAGCATGGATGTCAGGAGGTCTTGAGGCTTCGACCAGCAAAAAGGAGGCGTGGCTCAGGTCCAGGCAACTGGGATCAAGGGAATCCCTGGAGGTATACAGGGGATACAGTAATATGCTGAAGAAGGATATCAGGAGGGCGAAAAGGGTGCACAAGATAGCTTTGGCTGAGAAGATTATGGTGAATCCAAAAAGGTTCATTACGTATATTAAAGTGAAAGGAATAACTAAATGAGAATATGACCCCACAAGGTCCAAAGTGGACATGCATGTCTAGAACCATAGGAGATGTGTGAGATTCTCAATGAATATTTCTCTTCTGCCTTAACCGTGGAGAAATATATGAAGATTTGGGAGGTGAACAAAAGTCGTAGTTTTATCTTGGGATGAGTCAATATCACAGGAGAAGACGTGTTGGATGCATTAGAATGTATGAAGGTTGATAAATCTCTTGCTCCTAAACAGATGCATCCAAGAACACTGCAAGAAGCTACAGAAGAAACTACAGGGACCCCGGTTGAGATTTTTGTATCATCGGTAGCTACAGTTTAGGTTCCAGAACATTGGAGATTAGCAAATGTTGTGCCATTATTCAAGAAGTGAAGCAAAGAAAAATATGGAATCCAAAGACTAGGAAACCTAACATCTGTGGTAGCTAGGTAACTTGAGAAGTCTCTGAGGGATGAGATATACATACATTTGGAAAGATAAGGTTTGTTTAGACATAATATTTTTGACAGATTCCCTACAGTATGGAAACAGACTATTTGGCCCAACAAGACCACACCTATATTTACCACTGACGAATGCACATAACACTATGGGTAACTTAGCATGGCCAATTCACCTGTGCTTTCCATCTTTGGATGTGGAAGGAAAATGGAGCACCCAGAGGAAACACATACAAACACAGTGAGAATGTGCAAACTCCACACAGAGAGTCAACCGAAGCTGGAACCAAACCCGGATCCATGGCACTATGAGGCAGCAGAACTAGCCACTGAATCACATTGCCAACCTTGCTTTTTTCGATACAGTTCAATGACACAGGTACAAACTCTATTCTGCCCTTCAACCATGATACACGTTCCAATATCACATACCATGGATAGTTTATTATCCATGGAAAATGTCATCTTATTGTTATTTATTAGTTTGTTATTATTAATTTTAATAATTATTATTAATGGTTGTTTTTAGACTTGAAAGATTGCATGGCTTTGTGAGTGGGAGATCATGCCTCTCAAATTTGTTTGAGGTCATTGATGAAATGACCAGTAATGTTGATGAGGGTAGGGTGGTAGACATATTCTGTATAGTTTTCAGTAAGGCCTTTGACAAGGTTACCATTGATAGGCAGGTCTGGAAGATTAGAGTCGCATGGAATCCAGAGGGAGCTGGCAAATTCGACACACAATTGGCTTCATGATTGTAAGCAATGAGTACTAGTGGAAGGATGCTCTCGGACTGGAGGCCTGTGACACATGAAGTGCCTCAGGGGTCAGTGCTGGGCCCATTGTTGTTTGTTATCTGTCACAATGATGTTCTTGCGAAGGTATAAGGCATGATTAGGAAACTTGAAGATGACACTGAAATAGGTGGTATCACGCACAGTGAGGAAGTATATCAGATATTGCAGCAGGATCTTGATCAAACTGGAGAAGTGGGCCAATGAATATTTTGGCAACGTTAGATCAAGGTAGGAGTTTCGTGGTGATTGGTAGGACCTTAAGGAGTGTAGTTGAGCAGAGGGAAAATGGAGTTTAGGTCCACCGTTCTATGAAAGTGGGATCATATTTAGACATGGTAATGAAGAAGGTTTTACCACACAAGCAAGCATCGGTCAGGACATGGAGGCGAGCCGTTGGGAAGTAATGTTGAAGTTATTCAGGAAGTTGGTGAGGCTGCATTTGTAGTGCTGTGTCAGTTTTAGTCACATTGCGATCAGGAAGATGTTTTTAATTTGGAATGTGTGCAGATGGAATTTACAAAAATGTTGCCAGAACTCAATAGTATGAATTATAGGGAGAGGTTGGACAAGTGAGGCCTTTTTTATTTCGAGAATAGAAGACTGAGAGGGATCTTATAGAAGTTTACATGGATAGGGTGAATGGAACCAGCCTTTTTATTCCTAGAGTTGGGGAATCGAGGAGGAGAGGGCATCATTTTAAGGTGAGAGGGGAAAGAATAAAAAGGAAACTGATTGGAACTGTTTCACACAGAGAGTGGTACACAAAACGAATGAGCTGCCAACGGAAGTGGTTGAAGCATTTATATTAACGATATTTAAGCGGCATTTGGGCAAGTACATGGACAGGAAAGGACGAGAATGCAATGCGCCAAGTGCTGGGAAATGAGGTTAATGTGGTTAGATATTTGAGTCAGAATGGACGAGTTTGGACAAAAGAGCCTCTCTGCCTCTCTCCATGTTGTAAGACTTGATTTTTACAAATAAAACAGGAGAAACGGCGGTTCTCCCGCTCCTTGGATGCTGCCTGACCTGCTGCGCTTTTCCAGCAACTCATTTTCAGCTCTGATCTCCAGCATCTGCAGTCCTCACTTTCTCCCCTAAATAAATCTGCCTAACTTGTTCCGAACACTGACCCTGACACACTCTGAGAACGTTAACATTGGCCATATCACCAACCTAGTTATAATTATTTTTTGTGGCCAGAGGAGGAGTGGGGCTAGAAAAGGGAGCAATAATCCAAAAAAAAGAAACACATGGAATTATCGACTCAATCAGCCAACGTCAGTGTCGAGGAGTTCGTTGGAGGGGATTCTCAGCGATAGGATTTACATCTATTTAGAAAGACAACGATTGATTAGGGGTAGTCAATATGGATTTGTGTGATGGAATTCATGTTTAATTAATGTGATTGAGTATTATGCAGAGGTGTCAAAGAAGATTGAAGAAGACACTGTGGTGTACATTGTTTACACAGACTTCAGCAAGACATTTAATACGGTACCTCATCGTCGACAGATTACTTAGATTAGATTATATGTAATCTAGGAAAAGCTAGCCAATTGGATACAAAATTGGATTGAAGGTAGTGGATTATGTTCCAGAGTGAAGACTTGTGGCCAGCGGTGTGCTGAAAGAATCAGTGCTGAGCTCACTGCTTTTCATCACGGATATAAACAACTTTGATGTGATTATTGGTGGCATGTTTAGTAAGTTTACAGATAACATCACCAAAGTAGTACAGTGGACCGTGAAGAAGATTATCTCAGAATGTAACGGGGTCATTGAACATCAATGAGCCAAGGACTGGCAGATGGAGTTTACTTGAGATATTTGTGAGGTTTTGCAGTAGGGTAGTGCCCGGGAAATGTTGCTGAACAAGGAGATGCACGGGTGAAGATGCATAGTTCCTTGAAAGTTGAGTTTAGGTGGGTAGAGTGGTGAGGAACGAGGTTGGCATGCTTACCTTAATCGGTCAGAACATTGAGTATAGGAGTTGAGATAACGTGCTGCGCTTGTACAGGACGCAGGTGAGGCCACTTTAAGAATACTGCGTACATGTCAGTTGACTCTGTTAAAGGGTGGATGTTATTAAGCTTGCAAGGCTTCAGAAAAGTTTTACAAGGATTTCCTGGAACCTGAGGGTTTGAGCTACAGGGAGATGATGAACAGGATGAGGATTTTCCTCCTGGCCTATCAGAGGCTGAATGGTGACATGACAGAGGTTTAAAAACTCCTGAGGGGCATGGACAGTCTGAATAGGCAAGATCTTTTACCCAGTGTAGGGGTGTCCAGAACTAGACTGCATAGGGTGAAGGTGACAGGGCAAAGACTTAGAAGGGGCTGGTGGGTGTACTGTCAGAGGAAGTGGTGAAAGCGGGTACAATTACACGTTTGTAATGTATGTGGATAGGTACATAAATAGGAATGGTTCAGAGGGAGGTGGCAAGTGGGATTAAGCTGCTTGATTGGCAAGGACAATTTGGGCAAAATGATCTGATTACACTCTGTATGACTCTCTTATTCTCACAGCGATATGAGGAAAAATTCCAAAAGTGCCATTCGAATGGGAATTCTTTTCGCTAGAAGTTTGTGGTGCTTCTCTGATTACAAGTATTGACAGCTGAGTTAGTTAAAGATTTGACAGAGAAGTGAGTCACGGATAATGGGACACAGAGAGGAAGATGAGGCTGAGACCACAGTCTGATCAGCCACAATCTTAATGCGTGGTGGAGAAGGCTCAAATTCTCTAATGACCCACTCCTGCACCTCAGTCCCACGTTTCTGTGTTCCATTAAATCCCTCTAGCCTGCTAGACAGGAGTAGTTGGAGTCCACTTACAGTTATAACATAGTGTACAAAAACAGAGGAGACCATTTCGTCCATCGAGACTGTCCCACACGGTTTGGGAGATTTGGAAAATGTAATCGGAAGGCCCAGGCTGGATATGAAAGAGGTTGCTCATCTCTTTTTACAGAGCTTTCACTCTCTGTAAATTGTGCTTCATTTGTTGATCATGTTTGAGACCCAGATTCACTGTGAATACAACCCCCAAATCTCACCCAGCAATGGCTCATAAAATCCGCTGGTCTCCCTGATTGCAACATTCCATAAAAGCCATTCCAGGAAAATAACACCTACTAACTTTCCAATAACAAATTGGGAGAACATCAGAAACAGGGGAAGGACATTCCCATCCGAAGCCTGCCTTGCCCTTCACTAAGATCAAGGCTGACCTGCTCCAAGTCTCAAATCTCCCTTAATGTTTAAGTTTTCCTGAGCACTTCCATCGAACACAGAACAAAGAACAATACTGATTTGGAGATGCCGGTGTTGGACTGGGGTGTACAAAGTTAAAAATCACACAAAACCAGGTTATAGTCAAACAGATTTAATTAGAAGCACGCTAGATTTCGGAGTGTCACTCCTTCATCAGGTGATAGTTAAGTGCTCAAGCCTAACACAGAATTTAGAGCAGAAATTTACAGTGTGATTTAACTGAAATTAAACTTTGAAAAATTGATTGTCTGTTAAGCCTTTAATCTGTTTGAATACCATGATAGTTTCACTTCATTCATATGTAAATCACAAAACTTTGTTTTAAAAAATTGCATTCTCAGGTTAGCTGTTAATAATGGTGATAGCTAGACAATATGTTGAAAGTGGTGCACCCTGTGTTGTCTGTCTATGCCATGATGTTTATATTGATTCTAATCTAAAAAGTGAGATAACGGAGTTTTACATGAATTCATGCAGTTTTTGAGCTCAGAGTTCTACATGAATGCATGCAGATAGGACCTTCAGCCCTCGACGTTGTGCCGTTTGCCCTACTCTAAGATCAGACTAACCTACATGCTTCAGTTCACTTTGTTCCATTGCCTACCCTAGAGTCTCTTAAGTTTCCCTCAAGTATTTGACTCTACTACCACCGCTGGCAGTGCATTCCACACACCCAGCACTCTCTGTGTAAATAATCTACCTTTGATATCTCCCCTAAACCTTCCTCCAATTACCTTAAATTTATGCCACCTAGAGATAGACATTTCTGCCCTCGGAAAATGTTTCTGGCCAATCACTCTCTCTTTTTTCCAGGTATGGGGACGGCAAACACGAGGGGAAACAATTTGAAAGTGAGGGGAGATAGGTATAAGACAGATGTTTGAGGCAGTTTCTTTATTCAGAGAGTAGTAAGGGTACGGAATGCTTTGCCTGCATCTGTCATAGATTCGCCATGTTTATGTGCATTTAAGACGTCGTTGGACAGGCAAATAGACGGACATGGAAGAATGTAGGTGGGATGGGTTTCAGCTGTGTGTGACAGGGCGGCGCAACATCGAGGGCCTAAGGGCCGTACCGCGCTATAATGTTCTATGTTCTATGCCTCTCATCATCTTGTACACCTCTATCAAGTCACCTCTCATCTATTTTTTCCTCCAGTGAGAAAAGCCCTCGCTCCCTCATGGTTTCTTCATAAGACCTGCCCCCTGTCGAGGCAGCATCATGGTAAATCTCCTCTTTACCCTCTCTAAAGCTTTCTTATCCTTCCTATAATGAGGATACCAGAACTGAACACAATATTCCCTGCGCGGTCTGAGCAGGTCTCTATCGAGCTGCAGCATAACCTCGTGTCTCTTAAACTCAATCCCCCTGCAACTGATAGCCAAAACACCATGCGCCTCTTAACAACCCAATCAACTTGGATAGCAACTTTGAGGAGTCTGTGGGCACCGACCCCAAGAACCCTCTGTTCCTCCACACTACCAAGAATCTTCCGCCTAGGAACCCTCCAACCACAAGGGATGAATTCAGATTTCTCCAGCTTCCTCATTTCCCCTCCCCCCACCTTGTCTCAATCCCAACTCTCAAACTCAGCACCACCTTCCAGGCCTGCAATTTTCTTCCTGCCCTCTCCGCCCCCACCCCTTCTCCAGCCTATCACCCTCACCTTAACCTCTTTCCACCTATTCCATTTCCAACGCCCCTCCCCCAAGTCCCTCCTCCCTACCTTTTATCTTGGTCTGCTTGGCATACTTTCCTCTTTCCTGAAGAAGGGCTCATGCCCGAAACGTCGATTATCCTGATCTTTTCATGCTGCCTGACCTGCTGTGCTTTTCCAGCAATACATTTTTCAGCTCCTCAGTTTCTCTTCCTGGCTGAGAAAGCTCTTACATCTTCACACAGTCGCACAGTAACAGCTCCTCTCTCCAAAGAAGCAGTTGACAATGGAACATTACGTTTCTCTATATCTCAGCGATATAAGTATTGCTGATGGAGTTGATCACCACACTCAGAGACGAGAGATAGAGGGAACATAACTCACGGTAAGCAGGGACATCCCATAATAAATATGATATTCAGCAATGTGTGAAAAGGGGAAATGGTAGAAGAACTTCCCATTCTGTTTTCCTTCCAGTCCATCATCAGCAGTCTTTTTGCTTGCTTTTCCTCTCTCTCTCTCTCTCTCTCAATCTCTCTCTCTCTTTCTCTCTCACTTTCTCTCTCTTGCTGGACATTATCCATTCGACACAAACCTCCCGCTCACCCTTCCATCCATCCCTGATATAATAATATTATTTCTCAGTTGCATTCAGTTTTGATAGTTTCACTGAACTCGAGACGTTATTTGTGTTTTTTTTTCGACAGACTGCCATACCTGCTGAGATTCTCCAACATTCTTTCAGACGGTGGAGAATTTTATTTCAGATCGCCAGCATCCATATTTGGTGTTGTTGTTGTTTCGCGGGATGCCAGAACCACTGGCAAGGGCAGTATTTGTTGTCTATCACAACTACCCTTGACCACGCGGCCATTTGTCATGGCAATATGGAGGCAACCATATTGTTGTGGATCTGAGGTGACACTTAGTTCAGACAGTGCAATAACGTTAGGTTTCTTTACAAAAGCTTATCAATTAAGTAAGAAAAGAAATCCTGATGGTTTATGCTTGCCATGAGTGAAAGTAGGTTTCATTCCAATTTTTGATATTGGAACTTAAATTTAGTCATCGGCTGTGGTAGGATTTCTGACAATGCTTTTAGAGTCATGACTTGCGCCTCTGAATTACACAGTCAGTGTAATTATTACTCTGTTTAAGACTCCCTGTTATGAAATAACTGTAGAGAAAAGAACACGTTTGTGGTCAAAATATTTGTAACTGGAGGAGAGGTCAGAAGAGAACTGGAGCCACAAAATCTGTCGTTAACGAAGGGGTACATGATGGCGAAGTCAGCAACAGAACTCAGGCAAGTCTGGAGATTGGGGATATTATGAAGGGGGGCGTCGGCAGGTTTGATGACAGAGAGAATATGGAGATATAAAACAGTTCACGGTAAAGAGGAGACTCAAGGTTCTGAACAGTCTTTTACCTTCTCAGATGTTTATGAGTAAGCAGTTTGGAAATGCATGAGAATGAAGTGGCGTTTGTGACTGAAAGTTTATGTTTTGGTTAAATATAATCAACCAGAATAGCAATAACATTTAGCATCATTCATAGAATTGATAGAGATAGACGTACCAGGCACACCAATGATAGCGAGGATGGGATAGTACCCAGCTTGAATAATCATCAGTAGCGCTCGTATCCGCAACTGTAACCATGGCCAATCCTGAGAAAGCCAGTAAAGACCCCAGGATAAACTCCTGTCCATTGTTGGAACATTCCAGTGTAATGTTCTCAGATTCTGATCCATTGTTGGAACATTCCAGGCTAATGTTCTCAGATTAAAATCCATTGTTGGAACATTCTAATGTTCTCAGATTCTGATCTCTCTCTCTCTTTCTCTGCAGCTGCTGATCCCAATCTTGTTGAGGTTGACTCTGCGCCGAATACTATGACATAACAAGTTGAAAGAAGTCCCTAATTATGGAAGAGCGATATCCTCCAGTGACCCAGTTAGGTCCAGGAAGACTGATATTAATCACAGTCACTGAACAAACAGCTGCAGTTAACCCATTTCACGGCAATTCTGATATCACAATAATACTTGGTTGTGTGGGATTTTGATATCGATGATTATAGGGCTAATGGCACATCTCCAGTTGTAAACATCGAGGTAAAGGAGAGACATAATTCTTTCTCTTCACAACCTCGATGATGCTGCTGTGTTTTGGCAATATAGGAATTGCTGGGCTCCCGAGGCCGTCTGTGTCTGATCACCAGGCCTGCTGCATCTTTTTGATTTATTTATATATGTTTAACTTTGACTTTTGTCTGTCCAGCATTAAATGGCTGAGGTGGGTTTAGGCATTTTGAAGAGACACCTACAGAGCCATAGACGATGTAAATGCAGTCCATTCCTTATGTTCTTGCAGCCGCGGCCTTGTCCTGTGGAGTGATGGTCAAACTCTTGCAGAACCAGGATTCTTAGTTTTACCTTTCGCCAGTTATTGCTGGAGCCTCAGCAGGGTTGGAAGGCAGTAAATCTCTCCCGGGTGCTACACATTGTCTCTGAGATTTCTCTCTGAAGTGTCTTTTGATGTTCTTTCCTCCTGGATTGGAGAACTGCATGTCAGACAATCTGTTTCCTGCATTTGTTTTTTGACATTTGTGTGCTTATCCGATGATACCATATTGGAGCATTTACTGTATAGTAGTTAAATAAACTATTATTCTGTTAAGTTTTCCAACAGAATTAAGTTTAGCAAGTTCCTCTTCCTTTTGTTGTCTTTTATCGACAGTCTTCGAATAAATTGAGTTTTGCTTAATGTCGAATATTTCGACAAAGTAAATTCTATCTCAAACAGAGCACCTCACATTTACCAGCGGAATGGGCCGAGCTGGAGGAGTGATAATCATGTCAGGAATTATATCGGATACCCAACCCACCTCAGAGATCCAGCCCGGACCCGTACAAGCCCAGATGAGGTACCTCCTCAACATAAAGCACTGCGTAGACCAGGCTAGTGTACTGCTCAGCAATCAGTTCAGGATCGAACAATGTTTAGAGCTCACATGTTCACTACTTCTGTGTCCAACAGTGCACTGATCAATAAACTTGGACTCGATGATCTGTCCACCACAGGGCGCTGTGCAGAACACACACAGGCATTGTTCTATACACACGGACTGGATATCTTTGCAGCATGGGGAGCTGTGCAGTGAATAGCAGTGAATTTATCTTTTAATCTGGAACAGTTACCTTCCCAGCATACGCAGCTGTGTGCACCAATCGCTGAATTGCTATGTAACACTATGATAGATCACTGCCCAGCGTGGGGAAACTTGTAGCTCATGCTGCAAGTGACAGGATGTGCAGCACCTCTCCATTTACAGCTCCATATCTCCATTGTGGCATGACACAGGAGTGCTGTGGGTGTGAAATTCACTGCCAGACAGAGATGGCGGGGGAATCAGTTTAAATACCAACAAATGGGAGGAACTTGGTTAAAAGAGAGGGGGAGATTAAGAGAGAATTTCAGAGAAGGATCTGATGGTAGGATTAAAAATTGTGAAATGAGAACATTTCGATAGCATCTTGCAATATAAGCCACTGTTTCTAGGAATGATGGGTGAGCAGGATATTGGTGTAAGTTCAGTTGATTGAGAGTTTTGGATAAGCAATTGTCCTGCAGCGTTGTAACTGGGAGTAGGATCAGCAGAATCTTCGACTCATTGGGCTGAATCGTACAATAATTTGTCTCAGTGCTATTTTCATTGAATGTGACTGAAGGAAAATCTGCACGAGGCAGAGCTAGTTTCCTGGTGTTATCTTATCGAACACAACTGATTAACTACCCATTCCACCCCATGTTGTCCCTCTCATTTAACGCCAGCCCGATTTTCCCACCCCATTATGGCTGGCAGTGCTCACTATCGCCCGGATGCCCATGGATATTCATTGATCCCTGGTACTGCTGCCATTATTAAAAGGCCAATGGGCACACGGTTGAGCTTTCTCAGTTTGGAGCTGCCCTGCACAATTTATCCGAGCATGGCAGATAAGGGAAAATTACACCACAGCTTGTTGACAGCGGCACGTAGGTCCTGGTGATTGTTCTAGTACGGAGGGGGACCATTCTCTTCCCAGAGCATGTTCTGAGCACACCACCCAGCTCAGTGCAGTATCTGCGGTCCGAAGAAAAGTCCAGCAATACAGGAAAAGCATCAATAACCTTCCCCGTTCTGTCAGGATAAGCGTGACCGTATTCTCTCTACTCTCTCACACTCATTGTATATCTGTTAGCGCCTTCCCCAGAAAAAGGCTCCAACACTCTCACCACTGCAATGCAGCACTCTCTCTCTCTCTCTCTCTCTCTCTCTCTCACCTATGCAATACCCCACATGGTTATAAAATGTTCTGATGAGTGCACTTTCTAGAATTCTCTGGATGATGTCGGTTGTACAATGTTCCAGATAATTTTCTAAATAATTCAACTTCAGCAAAATGTTCATCCCCCAGCATGTAACGCATCAGAGGAAGGAGTAGAGTTTTACTTTTTTTATATATCACTCCGGATGAAAGTGCATCATGAGGCCATTAAGCCTCTTAAATATGCTCGACTATTCAGACAAAGGGAGCACCTAAACACTTGAAGACTCACTCTCTTCTTGAAGACAGGCGCCACTTTGGAGTTTCGCCAGTTTCACTGGAACACTCCTGTAATCCCGAGAGGTATGGAATATTTCACACAGTGCCGCCAGTCACTCTGTAACCACTTCTATTAAAACAAGCTATGAATTGATGATGAGCTGTTTACCTTTGGTCTTTTCTGTTTGAGAAAAGCTTTGTTCATTTTGTTAGAGACAGTACAAAACTTTCAATTTTGTTTATAATATTGGAACTCTTCGTGCCTTCCCCTGTGAGGAACGATGTAAAATACTGTTTTAAATTCTCTGCCTGTTCCCTGAAACCAGTTCCCCAGTCACATCCTCCAGGTATCCTACATATACTTTCCTGCCTTCCTTCAAAGGGTCACACACACATCATGAATGTTTTTTATTCGATATCGGAAAACTTTTGCGGCTAGTTTCTTTTCATATTTCTTGACAGTTTTGAAATGTTTTTTCTTTGTATTTTGTTTTATACCATCTGCTTCTTGTTGCAAAAGTAAACTTCACAAATGTGGCCGACGCTCGAGCTCACCAATCTCAATTCTTTAGTTTGTGATTGATCAGTATCCTTCAAGGCCTTTGTGCATCAAGGGTGGTTCATCTTCACATCTTCATATCATCTTCTTTTTCACCAGAGCCAAACATTACTGAGAGTTATTAATCAGTACCTGCTTAAATGTTCCCACACCTTCACCCTCCCAACCCCACCCCCACCCCCACATACACACATATCTGATGACCTTCATCTGTGTCTATTTTCACACTCCGTGTTTGACCAGGTAGAAGACATAAATCTGCATTTGAAATGCCTGGCTCTTTTCAATCATTCAGGAGGAACCTAAGTTTGGGGCTGAACACATGATCAACGGAGGGTGACTTCATTCTCCCAGTTTCCCTGTCTCTGTCATTTCTGTTCGATGATGCCACGTTCCTTTGGGAAGCTTCCTACATGTCATCCTTTTCTCTCAAACGAGAAATCCCCTTAAATCTGATGGATTGAGCTTTCAGCTGTGTCTGTCCCATCTCCCTCACTTCTGCCCTCACTCTGTCCCCTTCTTCCCAGAACAATGATAGTTCTCCTCTTGTCCTCACTTCCTGCTGCACTAGAATCTGCATTCACAGAATCATCCTCCGCCACTTCCATCACCTCCAGCAGGACAGCACCATCAAACACATCTTCCCCTCCCGTCCACTGTCAGAAATTCACAGGGACCATTCCTTCTGTGGCACGCTCCATTACCCAGAACATTTCCCCTCACCCCCATGGCACCTTCCCATGTAAATGCAGAAGCTGCAACTTTTGCCAATTCATCTCTTCCCTCTTCACTGTCCAAGGCTCTAAACACACCTTCCAGGTGTAGCGGCATTTCACTTTTACGCTTTCAATCCAATCTCCTGTCATTGCCGCTCACAATGCAGTCTCCTTTACATTACTGAGCTAAACAGAAACTGCTTTGATGAACATCTCCACTCTGTCTGTAGGAATGACCCTGACGTTCTGATTGCTCCCCATTTCAATTACCTACATTGCTCTCAAGATAATGAGAATTCTTTGAGGAGGTAACGACGGGTTGGACCAGAGAGAGTTACTGATCTGAACTTCCAGAAAGCCTCTGATGTGGTACCCCACAGGAGGCTGCAGAGTAAGATTCGGACCCATGGTGTCAAAGGACAGGTACTAGCATGGATAAAGGGTTGGCTCTCTTACAGGATGCAGAGTGAGGATAAAATTGTCTCTCTCAGGATGGCAGCCGGTGACGAGCAGTATTCCACAAGAGTCAGTGTTTGGATCACAAAATTTCACTTTATAGGTTAATGATCTGAGTGGCGGTACAGAAGGCATTCTGGCCACGTTTGCAGATGAAGCAAAGATAGGTAGAGGGGCACCTAATATTGAGGAGGTAGGGAGCCTACACTAAGATTTCGACAGTTGAGGTGAGTGGGAAAAGGAGCAGCAGATGGAATACAATGTGGGAGAGTGTGAGGTCATGCACTTTCTTATGAAGAATATAGGCATGGACTATTTACTAAATGGGAAAAAAAATCACAAATCTGAGTAACAAAGGGACTTGGGATTCCAAGCGCAGGATTCGCCTTAGATAAACTTGCTGGTTGAGTCAGTCGTTAAGAAGGCAGATACAATGTTGTCATTCATCTTGAGAGGAGTAGGATGTAATGCTGGGGATTCTGAGGCTTTCTATGGCTCTAATCAGTATTTTGTGCCTCATACCTCAGGAAGGATGTATTAGACTTGGTGTATGTCAAGAGAAGGTTCACCAGAAATGAGAAGCTTAACACATGAGGAACATCGGAGAACTCTGGGATTTTACTCGATGGAGATTAGAAGGATGAGGGCCGATCTAATTGAAACTTACGGAATATTGAATGACCTGGATACAGACAAAATTGGGAGGACGTTGGCACTGGCAGGAGGACACAGGCGTAGAGAAAAGGGAAAACCCATTAGAACGGAGAAAAGATGATACGTCTTTAGCCACAGAGTGGTGGAATTGTGGAATTCCTTACCACAGAAGGCTGTGGAAACCAGATCATTTGGCACCAACGATATAGCCAGGAAAGGGAGTGAGGATCTGAAAAGTGACTCCAGAGAGTTAGTTTGGAAGCTGAAGAGCAGGACGAGTAGAGTAGTGATCTCAGGTTTGCTACCAGTGGCACGAGCTAGTGAGATGAGGAATAGTCAGCGAATGCAGCTTCACACGTGACTTCGAGGGTGGCGCAGGAGGGAGGGCTTCAGTTACCTAGACCATCGGTATACCTTCTGGTTAAGGTGGGACCTATACACGAAAGACGGGTTGCACCTGAACTGGAGGGGCACAAATGTCCTGTTTGGGAGGTATGGTCGTGTGGTTCAGGCCGGTTTAAATGAGTTTGGCAGGAGTGTCGGAATAAGACCACATGTCTGAGAGGGGGTTAGTTGCAGACAGGACAGTGACAGGATATATTTAATCTTTCAGGAAGGTTTCTCACGCGATGAAACAAAGGGATAAGTTGAAATGTGTCTACTTTAATGCAAGGAATGTCTGAAGTAAGAGTGACAAACTTAGAGCATGGATCAGTACTTGGGGCTACGATGTCGTGGCCATAACAGAGATGCAGGTTTCACAGGGGCAGGGATGGTTGCTTGATGTTCCAGGGTTTAAAACGTTTAAAAATGTTTCGGGGCGGCACAGTGTCTCAATTGTTAGTACTGCTGCCTCACAGCGCCAGAGACTCGGGTTCAATTCCCAACTGAGGGCACTGTCTGTGTGGAGTTTGCAAATATTCCCCGTGGGTGTGTTCCGGTTTCCTTCCATAATCCAAAGATGTGCAGTTTTGGTAAATTGGCCATGCTAAACTGCCTATAGTGTTAGATGAAGGGGTAAATGTAGGGGAGTGGTTCTGGGTGGGTTGCTCTATGGAGGGTTGGTGTGGACTTGTTGGGCCATAGGGCCTGTTTCCACACTGAAAGTAATCTAATTTTATCTAAAAAAGAACAGGATGGGTGGAAAATGAGGAAAGGGTGTAACATTGCTCATCAGAGAGTGTGTCACAGCTACAGAAATGAAGGTTTGTCTCCTGAGTCAGTATGGGTGGAATTTAGGAACAGCAAGGGAACAGTCACGGCATTTGGGGGTTTTCTACAGATCACCTAATAGCAGTAGAGAGATTGAAGTTTTCATAGGCGGGCAGATTCTAGAAAAATGCAAACGTAGCAGGGTTATTGTTATGGGTGATTTCAAGTTTTCCAATATCGACTGGAACCTCCTAAGTGCAGATGGTGTGGATGAAGCCGTTTTTGTCAGGTGTGTTCAAGACCGTTTCCTTGCTCAGTATGTAGATAGACCGACGAGGGGAGCGGCAATTTTGGATTTGGTGCTCAGCAACGAGCCAGGACAGGTGTCAGAACTCACGGTGGGAGAGCACTTTGTTGAAAGTGATCACAACTGCCTCTCATGTAGCACAGTCTGCGAGAGAGAAAGGTGCAGTTTCCGAGGGAAGATGTTTAATTGTGGAAAAGGAAATTATGACGCTATCAGACAGGAGTTGGGAAGTACAGACTGGGAGCAATTGTTCCACAGAAAGAGCACAGCAGATATGTGGAGACTGTTTAAGGAGCAGTTGTTGCGAGTGATACACAAATTTGTTCCTCTGAGACAGGTAAGAAGGGGTAAGATTAAGGAACATTGGATGATGAGAACAGAGAAACTTCTCGACAAAAAGAAGCAGGCAGCTTACGGAAGATGGAGGAAGCAAGAATCTAGCACATCTTTAGAGGATTACAGTCTTGCTAGAAAGGAGCTCATAAATGGAACGAGGCGAGCCATGATGGGGCACGAGAAAAGGCTTGGCAAGAAGTATTAGAGAGAATCCAAAAGCATTTTTCTCATACGTGAGGAATAAGGGAATAATCAGGGAGAAGGTAAGGCCGATCAGGGATAGCGTAGGGAACTTCTGCATGGAGTCTGAGCAGATAGGGGAAGCCCTAAATGAGTTTTTTGCTTCGATTTTCACCAAGCAAAGAGAACGTGTTGTAAATGAAAGCTTAGAGTAGCTGGGCCTGATCAGTCTTGACCAGGTCAAGATTGATGAATTTGATGTGCTAGCAATTTTGGAAAACATTGAGATGGATACGTCCCCAGGGCCAGACCAGATTTATCCTACACTGCTCCGGGAAGCAAGAAAGGAGGTTTTAAAGTCACTCGTGATGATATTTGCCTCCTCACTCTCCACTGGAGTCGTACCGGAGGATTGGAAGGAGGCGAAAGTTGTTCCTTATTTCAAGAATGGTAATAGGGAAATCCCTGGCAATTAGAGACCAGTCAGTCTTATGTCTGTGGTCAGCAAAGTTTGGAAAAAGTTCCGAGGGATAGGATTTATGACTATCTGGCAAAGCATAGTGTGACTAAAGGCAGTCAGCATGGCTTTGTGAGAGGCAGTCGTTCCTCACAAATCTTCTTGATTTCTTTGAGGTGTCAAGACAGGTTGACTACGGTCAAGCAGTGGATGTGGTGCATGTTGACTTTAGCAAGGTATTTGAGAGGGTTCCCCATTGATGGCTCATTCATAAAGTCTGGAACGATGGGATACAGGGAGATTAGGCTATCTGGATTCAGACGTGGCTGGCTGGCTGAAGGAAGACAGTGGTTGTAGATGGAAAGTATTCTGATTGGAGGACAGTGTTGAGAGGGATCCAACAGGGCTACGTTCTTGGGCCTCAGACCTTTGTAGTTTTTATACATGACTTGAATGAGGAGGTTATGTGGTGGGTTAGTAAATTTGCTGATTACATAACGGTTGGAGGTGTCGTCAATAGTATAGGGGTCTTCTGTAGGCTGCAGCGCGACATAGACAGGATGCAGAGCTGGGCTGAGAAATGGCAGATGTAGTTCCACCTGGATAAATGCGAAGTGATGCATTTTGGAAGGTCAAATTTGAATCCTGAATATAGCATTAAATACAGGATTCTTGGCAGTGTGGTGGAACTAGAGGGATCTGGCTGCACAAGTGCACAGATCCTTTCAAAGTTGCCAACCACGTGGATAGGGTGTCAAGAAAGTATATGATGTTTCGGCTTTCATTAACAGCGGAATCGAGTTTAAGAACCGCAAAGTTTTGCTGCAGCACAACCTGTCCTTGGTGAGACCACACTTTGAATATAGTGTCCAGTTGTGGACGCCCTGCTATAGGAAAGATAAAGAGGCCTTGGAGAGGGTGCAAAGAAGGTTTACCACGATGCTGCCTGGACTGGAAGGCTTGCTTTATGAAGAAAGTTTGAACAAGCTTGGACCTTTCTCTCTGGAGAGAAGGAGGAGAGAGGAGATCTGATCGAGGTGTACAAAATAATGAGAGGAATAGATAGAGTCAACATCCAGAGACTTTTCCCCAGGGCAGCATTGACTAGTACGTGAAGTCATAGTTTGAAAATATTAGGAGGAAGGTAAAAGAGAGATGTCAGATGTAGGTAGGTTCTTTACGCAGAGAGTTGTGAATGCATGGAATGCATTGCCAGAGGTGGTGGTGGAAGCAGAGTCATTGGGGACATTAATGTGACTTTTGGACATGCACATGGATAGCAGTGAGTTGAAGGGTGCGTAGCTTTCAGCTTCCTGTCACAGTTCCAAGTTGTGCAGGTTAGGTGAACTGGCCATGCTGAATTGCCGATTGTGTTCAGGGATGTTGATATTAGATGTAATACTCTTTGCAGGGTCAGTATAAACCTGTTGGGCTGAAGGGCCTGTTTCCACACTGTAGGGATTCTAAGAAAATGCAGGCTGCTGCAATATTCAAATGAAGCACAACCCAAGCTCGAGTAACACCTCACTTTACACTTTGGTACGTTACAGTCTGTAGGAGTTAATATTCAATTCCATAAATTCACTGGCTGAACCCATTATGGCTGTTCTCCCTTTTCCATACACTCTCCCTCCTGGGCTCCCTAAGTTCGTGTCTTGTTTATGTTGCATTCTACAGAGAAAATCAATTTCTTCTATTTACACGTTAATTTACACATTTATATATCTGTGTCTCTTTCACCACAATTTAAAGCCCATTTGTCTTTCGCACTGGGCCTCCAAATACTTATTCCCACCTCTGCCAAGATACTAAAACGCTCGTCTTTCAATCCTTTACACGTTTGAAGAAGATTTACACTGGACTTGAAAGATTAACATTGTTTCTCTGACTCACTGATTTCCTTCAAAAATGAAAAGTTACAGAACACATTTTCAATTTAGCAAAGATCATTGGATACAGGAAATCTGAAACAAAACCAAAAATTGTTGGACTTACTGGATGCTTTGAGGAACAGAGACCGAACCCGAAAGTTTACCTCTGCTTTCATTCCACAGGTGCTGTCAGACTTGTCAGTGTCTTCAGCAATTTCTGTTTTTGAACAACTTTCAAACATGTGTGTCAAAGCTGCTCACACGTCCCTGTCCAACAGGGAGCGCCATACACCGGGAAGTGAATGATAACGCAAGGTATACAAACTCTTCTGTTCTGAAACTACATAAGGCTGGAATCACCGACACGACAGAGTCTTAATCATGGTCATGGAGAGAAACCGAGGGAAACACATTCGCTTTAAGCAGAAGATGGCATTACTCGAGGGGGAAAGATTCAGATAAAAACGTTAAATGCTTTTGAGGAATGTACAAATTGGAGGCATGGCATCATGGAGAGACCCTAACAGGATAAGAATTTTTCAAAAAGGAAGCGTTTCCTCATCAGAAACCGGGATAGGGCACTGTGTACAGGGGAGAAGGGTGACCGGGTCCCCGTGCGAATTGAGGACAGGCAGCAGAAGCATTGCTGATATTGCTGCTCAAACTGGACATTCATGTAATGCTGCAAGTCATAGCAACTGTAGTAGCAGCAGCAGCAGAATTATATTCAACAACAATATAATCTCTCAGTCTACCATTACCATAAAGCCGATCTCCGAATCAGGGATGAGTGTGGGTGAACATGCCATTTCAGAACAGTGTGTACCTAAACCTGATGACAACCCATTCAAGCTACCGCACTTACTGCTTACATTAACAAACAGAAGAACTAACATCTGAGAGAGAGGGCGGAATGACTCCAAGACTGTGGCCACTTCTTTCAAAACCAGCTATGAATTACTGCTGACCTGTCTACTCTTACTCTTATCTGTTAGAAAAATCCTTTTTCCTTTTGTTAGAGACGGTTCAAGAACTTCCCTCATATTACCATTTTGTTTACACCATTGAAATACTTACTGTGCTTTCCCCTGTGAGGAAAGATGTAAAACACGGGTTTAAGTTATCTGTCTGCTCCCTATGGGCAATTATTCAGTCACACCCTCCAATTAACATCAGTATACTTTCTTGACTTAATTTCACCTAAGGTCACACACTCATCTTGAACTTTTTTTATATGCTCGGAAAAGCTCGTGCTGCTTGTTTTTTGTATTTCTTGCCAATTGACTACACCATATGATTTTTCTCTTTTCGTCCCTTTCTAGATTCATAGTCATATAGCGCAAAAAAGAACCCTTGGTCCAACTTGTCCATGCTGACGAGATTTTCCAAAGTAAACTAGTCCCATCTGATTACATTTTGTACATATGCCTCTAAACTTTTCCCATTCATATGTTTGTCCGAATGAGTTTTAAATGTTATAGCTGTGCTTGCATCTCCCACTCTTCCTCTGACAACTCATTCCATATACACACATCACCCTCTGTGTGAAAACATTGACGCTTCGTCCATTTCAAATATTCCCTCTTTCACCTTAAACCTATTCCTTCTATGGTTGAATTCCCCCATTCCGCGGAAAATCCCTTGGTTATTCACTCTATTCATACCTCTCATGATTTTATAAATTTCTACAATGTCATCCCTCAACGTCCTACACGCTATCTGACACTAACTTTACGAACAAGCATTTAAAGATAAATACTGCAAATTTGAAACAGTATTCAAATGACAGATAAATAACACTCAACACAAGCTTCGTAGTGTGATTTTTTTTCCTCCATGTTACCACACTAAGGCAACAGGAACCTCTTACGAGTACCAATAAGAGGTCAAACACCTGAATTGCTTTGTCCAATCGTGTGATGATCTCTAAAGTGAAAGCGCATCTCTGGCCTGAACCATACAAGAAGGGGAATTCTTGTACCACACGGTCAGAGTGCAGCTCCCTTTCGCGGAGTGAGATGAAGGCTGAGTATACTTTTTGAAATTTGGATCACAGTGTGAATTCAGTGCAAAGGGGGAGAGGTGTTTTCAATAAGGTTTACGCCAAGAAGGAAACTTTCCGGAATGAGATGTGAGTGGGAGGTGTAAAACAACATGAATGGAGAGGCCGAGCCACACTGAGACCAAAGGTAAAGTGGCAGGACAAAACACAGCTTGATGCTACAGCAGAGTAGGTAGACTTGATCAGAGAGTTTCAGGTGAAATGGATAGGGACCATAATGTGAGAGAATGTTCTCCGTAATTTGAGAAGAAGAACCTGGAATCAGGAAGGGGAGACGAGCAGGGAAGAGGATGGAGCAGCAATGGCAGTGTTTTCGGGTGGGGGGCGCAGGACGGGGGAAAATCAGGAAGCACAGCTGAAATTCATGCTTAACATCAGCTTATGGTCCCTGAAATAAACATTATAAATCTGGCCCTCCACTAATGCTCATCAATAGTATTCTTGAGAGCTTTTGTGAACGATGGTGTTTCACATGCTTATGGAGTTCTTCTTTTGAACAGAAACAATAATTACTGAGCGGTTCAGGATATCTGCTTGAATGTCTGCTCATGTATCCTCACTGACCTTCCTCTGGGTCTATTTTCAAAATCGGCTGCAGACTAGATGTGAGGCAGAAATTCTCAATTTAGATGCGTGGTTATTACATAAGGTTATTACATACTCCTGTCTATTACATAAGGAGGGAAGGAGCGCAGTCAGCACATCGAGATATTAAACAGGAACACCGGAGCCAAGTCAGGTCCTTGAGCTCCTTCCAGATGACCAGGAGGTGGCCATTCAGCATATCGAACCACGTGTACAGAAATAGGAAGATGTTTTTGATGCCCCAACGTAACAAAGAGTGAAGCAGAGCCTAAACAGATAGACTGTTCTATGTTGTTCCTCCTGGTGCTTTACTCGTGGTACATATGTGTCACTTTAAATTGGTTTGCTGAACGTGAGAAGGAAAAGTGAATGATTTGTGCCAAGTCTCAAGGAAATGCCTTCTAGAACATAGAACATAGAACATAGAACATAGAAAGATACAGCGCAGTACAGGCCCTTCGGCCCTCGATGTTGCGCCGACCGAATCCTACCTAACCTACACTAGCCCAATAACTTCCAAATGCCTATCCAATGCCCGCTTAAATGACCATAAAGAAGGAGAGTTCACCACTGCTACTGGCAGGACATTCCATGAACTCACAACCCGCTGTGTAAAGAATCTACCCCTAACATCTGTCCTATACCTACCACCCCTTAATTTAAAGCTGTGTCCCCTAGTAACACCTGACTCCATTAGCGGTAAAAGGTTCTCAGTGTCGACCCTATCTAAACCCCTAATCATCTTATACACCTCTATCAAATCTCCCCTAAACCTTCTCTTCTCCAATGAGAACAGCCCCAAGTGCCTCAGCCTTTCCTCATAAGATTTTCCTACCATTCCAGGCAACATCCTGGTAAACCTCCTCTGCACTCGTTCCAATGCCTCCACATCCTTCCTATATTATGGCGTCCAAAACTGCACACAATACTCCAGATGAGGCCGCACCAGAGTCTTATACAGTTGCAACATGACCTCAGGACTCCGGAACTCAATTCCTGTATCAATAAAGCCCAGTACACCATATGCCTTCCTCACAGCACTATTTACCTGGGTGGCAACTTTCAGAGATCTGTGTACATGGACACCAAGATCCCTCTGCTCATCCACACTACCAAGTAGCCTACCATTAGCCCAGTAATCCATATTCTTGTTACTCTTACCAAAGTGAATGACTTCACACTTAGCTACATTGAATTCCATTTGCCACTTTCTGCCCAGCTTTGCAACTTATCTATATCCCGCTGTAACCTACACATCCTTCCTCACTATCCACAACTCCACCGACTTTTGTGTCATCCGCAAACTTGCTTACCCAGCTTTCAAGCCCTTCCTCTAGATCATTTATAAAGATAACAAAAAGCAATGGTCCCAAAACAGATCCTTGTGGTACACCGCTAGTAACTGCACTCCAAGATGAACATAGTCCATCAACTACTACACTCTGTCTCCTTCCAGCCAGCCAATTCCTAATCCAAACCTCTAATGTATCCTCAATGCCATACCTCCGTAGTTTTAGCATTAGCCTACCATGGGGAACCTTATCGAACGCCTTACTAAAATCCATATACACAACATCTACTGCTTTACCCTCGTCCACTTCCTTAGTCACCTTCTCAAATAACTCAATAAGGTTTGTGAGGCACGACCTGCCCTTCACAAAACCATGCTGGCTATCCTTGATCACGTTATTCCTATCCAGATGTTCATAAATCTTATCCCTTACCATTCTCTCTAAGACTTTGCCCACCACTGAAGTCAGACTCACTGGCCTATAGTTACTAGGGCTATCCCTACTCCCTTTCTTGAACAAGGGGACCACATTCGCTATCCTCCAGTCCTCTGGTACTATTCCCGTTGACAATGACGACATAAAAATCCAGGCCAATGGCTCTGCTATCTCCTCCCTAGCTTCCCATAGAATCCTAGGGTAAATGCCATCAGGCCCAGGAGACTTATCTATTTTCATCCTCTCCAATATTCCCAGAACCTCTTCCCTGCATATTTCCAGGCCATCCATTCTAATCATTTGTGACTCCATATTCACATCAGCAACAGTGTCCTGTTCCTGAGTGAATACTGATGAAAAGTATTGATTTAGTGTCTCTCCAATCTCTTCCGCCTCCACACACAACTTCCCACTACTATCCTTGGCTGGACCGATACCTACCCTAGTCATCCTTTTATTCCTGACATACCTATAGAAAGCCTTTGGGTTTTCCCTAATCCTACCAGATAAAGACTTTTCATGTCCCCTTCTTGCTTCTCTTAGCTCTCTCTTTAGATCCTTCCTGGCTACCTTATAACTCTCTATCGCCCCAACTGAACCGAGAAGACATCCGGACATCTATCTCCGAGAAGACATTATTGCACTCCTATAGAAGTTAGAAGCTGATGGGAATGGCGAACAATTTCAGGAGTAAGGCATTAAAGCTACTGGTAGATTTATGAACAGTGCAGAGACACACATCAACTGCACATTTAGACGGTGAGAATTCATTCAGAGCCTGGAGCTCCCTCTCAATCAACATGGGGTCTCCACACTGGTACGTGTGCTACTTGGAATTACATATCATGGGGAAAATGCAATTTTTCACAAATCACCATCTTTTTTTCTGGACATAATAAATGTTAGTCCATCATCCTCAAGTTTAAATGTAATCGCTTGTTATTCTCTCGCTGTGCTACGTATTTCGCTGGATTATACTCTCATATCTTTTATCAGTCAATTATCGTTTACACAATGCAATTCAATAATTTGTTTGCAAAGGTGCAAACATCTAATTGCACAGTTTGTATGCCTTTTCTTTCTTAGATTTTTTTGTAGCCTTAGCCAAAAAGTAAATGTTTTGTTTACTGAACAGCTTTGGCCAACTGTCTGTGTGGCGTTTGCACATTGTCCCCGTGTCTGCGTGGGCGGGTGCTACGGTTTCCTCCCACAGTTCAAAGATATGCAGGTTAGGTGAATTGGCCATGCTAAATTGCCCATAGTGTCAGGGATTAATAGTGGGTAGGGGAACGGGTCTGGGTGGATTACTGTTCGGAAGTTCGTTGTGGATCTGTTGGGCCGAAGGGCCTGTTTCCATACTGTAAGTAATCTAAAAAAAAGGTAACCTGTTTATCCGGATTCAAGGGTCAGACACAGAATGTATTTTTAATGGGCTAAGAAACAGAAAGGAATAGAAGACAGTGACTGTGGAGACTGATGAGGGTAAAGTGACATCCCCCAGTCCCCAATGTCTTCTTGACAGACAGAATAACATCAGATGTAGAGAAAGAAACAGAATATATTCGGAAGAAGGATTTGCAAGTGACAGTGTAAATAAAACAGGATAATTTGAAATGGAATGGCCGAATAACGATTGATCAGTGTATGTGTGTGAGAGAGAGAGAGAGCCTCTGTGTCTGTGAGAGTGTGTGAGTGTGTCTGTGTGAGGGCGTGTGTGTCTGTGTGTGTCTGTGTGTGTGAGTGAGTGTGTGTGCCTGTGTGTGTGTGAGTGCGTGTGCGTGTGCGTGTGTCTCTGTGTGTGAGTGTGTGTGGGTGTCTGTATGTGTGTCTCTGTGTGTGAGTGTGAATCTGTGTGTGTGGGTGTCTGTGTGTGTCTGTTTGTTTGAGTGAGTGTGTCTGTGTGTGTGTGTGCGTGTGTGTGCGCGCGCGCATGCATGCAGATACATAAGACTGTTCATATGTGTGCACCATATCCAGAATGAACAAGAGATACATAGTTAACAAAAATGATGCACGTGATGTACAAAATTCATAAAACGTTAACATGTTATTTAGTCTTCAGCTGAGATGTTATGTTCCCCTTCTTTTAACGTACCCTCTACCTCCTGCCTCTACCTTGCATTCCCAGACCTAATCTCTAATTCTTGTCAGGATATATGTTATAAATTCCTGCTTCTTGTGTTCCAATTTATTTCAGTTAAACAATTTTCTACCGGGAAACATATACATTGGCCTGCTGGGTTCTGTCAACAACTGTTGCCTGTCATAATGCTGGAGATCAAAGTTCTGGTATCAGACCGACATTTCAACATATAATTCTGTTTGCACATACACTGTACAAAGGACCACAACACACAGGAATTGTCAAACTAAATACAGAAATACATCTACATATGTCAGTCATGTAGACTTCTCTGTTTTTATATCTCCATGTCGAAATTCTCTCTCTATCTGTCCCTCGATTTCTCTTTTAATCTAATTGATACATCGTCCAATCGTTCTTTCTGTCCTATGCCTCAGACTTCCCTCCTTCTGTTTACAGCTATTGCTCACTTTTGGTTGTGATGTCTTATAATTGAGTAATGTAACTACAGGTCATGAGGGAGCAGTTGGCCAGAGTTAGTTGGAAGGGAAGCTGAGCACGGGAAGATGGTGAAACAGCAATGACAGAGGTTTCAGGAGATAATTCAGCAGCACATCAGAAATTCACCTCCAAGTAAGAGGAACAATATTCAGCAGAAGACAAGTCAGCCGTGCGTGATAACGAATTCAGGGACAGCATAAAACAAAAGAAAATGCACACAATGTTGTGAAGATTATTAGGAATCCAAAAGATTAGGAAGTCTACAAACTCGAGCATGGATAACTAATAACAGCAAATGGGAGGAGAGGGTAAAATATAATATTATGCTTCCTAATCCTGTAAAATAATAACGAAACCGATTTTGAGATATATAACAAGGAAGACAGGGAGTAAAAAACAAACAAAGGACTTTTGGAAAATGAGGCTTGAGTATTTATGGGAAGCAATGGAATGGGAGAGGAATTGAACAGATACATTACATCAGTCTTCACGGTGGAAGACACCAGTAAAATGCCAGACTTCAAGACAGTCAGGGTATAGAAGTGAGTATACTGACCTCAGTAAGGAGGAGGTGCTGGGGAAGGTGAAGTTGAATCAATCAGCGAGACCAGTTGGTCTCGTAGTGACACGGAAGGCGATTGTTGCGGCATTGTTGGTGATCTTTCAGTAAACGTTGGAGTAAGGGAGGACTGGTAAATGTAACCTCCCCGAATAAGGAGAGAGGGACAAGAAGACAGGAAATGTTAGAAGGACTTATTGGATCTTTGGGTTTATGAAAAGATGTGTGGTGTATAAGAACAAGGAAGTTGTGAAGTATATTGGAAATGGTGTGATTAAGCTACAGCATAACAAGAGTTACGTTTACAATGCCATTGTGAATAGCAGAGATGAAAGTACGGTTAAAACAAAGGAAATCAGTTCGATGCGGACAGGAGCATTAGTGACAAAAAGAATGTTTCCTAGATCCTGCAGTGAGAATGTTCAGATAAGATTGTCGGTAAACAGACAAAAATGAATTTGAAAAGCACAATAAAATCTGTTGCTGATAAGGTCTCAACGTGCAACTATGTCGCCAATCCATATGAAGCTGAAAAAAAAAGCAAGTGAGACAGCATCCTAGGAACAGGAAAGTCAACGTTTCAGGCTGAAAGAGTTCATCAGGATTGGTGTGAGGGAAGGGGAACCGGGAAGTAAATAGAGGGAGGGGCGTGGAGCTGTTGGAAGAGTAGGTGGAATGGCGATAGGGGGATGCAGGCAGGGAATTATTGTGATTGGTCAGTGGGAAGGATGCAACAGATATACGGATGGGAAGATGGACAACTTTGGTCAGGTCAGGGAAGAGGACATGGGGTAAGGCTATGGGTTGAGAGACTTTGAAGCCAGTGAAGTCAATATTGAGACCATTGAGCTGTAAGGTCTCCAGCTGAAATATCAAGTTGTGTTCTCCAGTTTCTGTTTGGCTTCACTCTGACAGTGGAGGAGACCAAAGATGGACCTGTTGCCGGATGAACACGGGGAGGGGAGTGATTGAAATGGATGACAACTGGAATGCTGCGTTTGTTCAAGCGTGCAGAGAGCAGATACTACATGAATATGTCCCTGAGTCTCCCTTTGGTTTCCACAACATAGAGGAGACCATGCTGGGAGTTGGTGACGAGCTCGGTGGGCCAGGATCAGGCTCTGTGTGGAGCATTGGTGCTCTTCACGAGACAACCAACTCGACTTTCCAGTTACCATTCATTTTAATTTCCACTCTCACTCGCCCAGCGACGTGACCATCCTTAGCCTATCCACTGTCAGAGTAACACCACTTGAGAGATTACCTTTGAAACTGATAGCCCAATGTCCTCAATATTGACTGAAGCTGCTTCAAAAGCCCTCCTCCCAGAGCCTTATCCATTGTCCCTTTTCCCTGACCAAACCCACCTGTATCTGTTCCATCCTTCCCACTGATCAATCACAGCAACCTCATACCTGCATATACCTACCACCACTATACCTACACGCCGCCCTTCCATATCCCATCACTCCATTTCTGGGCTCCTCTCCCCCTCACCAGTCCTGACGAAAGTTCCAAGATCAAAATATTGCCTTTGCTGCTCCTATAAGTCTGTCTGGTCTGTTGTGTTTATCCAGCTCCAAGTTTATTAACTCTTACCTCCCGCACCTATCGTACTTCCTCCCTCCAAACTGTGGAACTAGGTGGTCTACATATAAGAAGAAATAAATTTGGACATGTGAAAAGAGCGCAGACACATTCATAATATCTTAACAACTCAATACACACCTTCCAGATGAAGCAGCATTTCATTTGTACTCTTTCAATCCAGTATCCTGTCATTGTTGCTCACAATGCAGTCTCCTTTACATTGGGGAGACCAACAGAAACTGTTTTCAGGAACAGTCCCACTCTGTCTGTGGGAATAACCTGACCTTCTCATTGCTTCCCATTTCAATAACGTACCTTGCTGTCATGCTAACATTTCAGTCTTGGGCTGCTCTAATTCTCCAATGAAGCACAACTCAACCTTCAGTAACACCTCACTTTAGACCTTGGTACGTTGTATCCTGAAGGAGTTTTTATTCAATTCCATACTTCCACAACCTGACCGCAGTATGGCTGTTCTCCATTCTTCGCACATTCTTTCTCCTGGTCTCCCAATGAACTTGCCGTGTTTGTGAATCATTTGTCTTGAACTTAATTAAGATGCTGCCAGATCTGTTGTGTTTCTCCAGAAATGAGAAAGCACATTTGCAATTAACCAAATAACTCTGGATACTTGAAATCTGAAGCGAGAACAAAAAAGAAACTGCGAGCCTTGAATAATGCTCACTGCACCCAAATGATTAAGTCTGCTTTCACTACACGGATGCTGCCAGACCTGCTTAATTTCTATAGCAATTTCTGCTTTTCACCACGTTTCAAAGACATGTGTCAACTTGGCTCGAACGCTCTGTTCACCCTTTAGCGCCATATGCCTGGCAGTGAAAGACACAATTTCCGTGTCTCTGAAATGGCGTAAAGCTGGCATCACTGACACTACAGAGTTCTTACTGTTAGTCAGGGAGAGAAACAGAGGGACATTCATTCACTCTAAACACAGAAGGTAGCACATACTGGAAAGAACATAGAAAGAATATAGACCACAGAAAAATACAGCGCAGTACAGGCCCTTCGGCCCTCGATGTTGCGCCGATCCAAGCCCACCTAACCTACGCTAGCCCACTTTCCTCCATATGCCTATAAAATGCCCGTTTAAATGGCCGTAAAGAGAGAGAGTCCACCACTGTTACTGGCATGGCATTCCATGAACTCACGACTCGCTTAATAAAGAATCTACCCCTAACATCAGTCCTATACCTACCACCCCTTGATTTAAAGCTATGCCCCCTCGTAATATCTGACTCCATACGTGGAAAAAAGTTCTCATGGTCAACCTTATCTGAACCCCTAATCATCTTGTACACCTCTATCAAGTCACCTCTCAACCTTCTTTTCTCCAATGACAACAGCCCAAGTGTCTCAGCCTTTCCTGAGGATTCAGATGATTACGTTAAAGGGTGTTGGGCAATGAGACAAATTGTAAGTGTGATACCATGGAGAGACCCTCAGTAGAATGAGAATATAAAATTGGAAGTGTGCCACATCAGAAACCAGCGTAGGTCACTGAGTACATGACTGATGGGTGACTGGGACTTAGTGTGAACTGGGGGACAGGGAGCAGGACTGTATTAGAGATATTGCACCTCAACCTGCGTGTTCCATGTGACGCTGTAGACCACAACAGCAACAGAAGCAAAATTATATTCAACCATAATCTGTAACTTTTTGCCTGGGACTATCCCTCAGTCTACCATTACCAATAAACGAATCAATGCTTCAGCGACGAGTGTGGTGAACATGCCAGTGCAAAACTATGTGTACCTAAAAGTGATGGCAAACAATAAAGCTACCACACTTGACTGTTTACATTCCAAACAGCATGATTACCATCTGATAGGAAGGGCTGAATAATTGCAAGACCAAAAGATCAGTTCGAAGCTCTACAGTCTTGCCACATCCAATCATAAATGGATTAAACAACTCACTGCAGGACAGGGCCCAACACATGTCCCCCTCCTTAATAATGGAAAAGGCAAGCATGTAGTTATTTGCGACATACTCAGCCAGAAGTGTTGAGTCAATGATTTAACTCACCTCGTCAGTATGCCCGCAGAATTACAGATGGCAGTGGAGGGTTGCTTTTCAAACTCAAGGCTTGTGACCAGTGGTATGCTACTCTATGTGACATGAAGAAACCTCTGAACACAGTAGACATGACAAAGGCAATGTACAACAAGTCGTGTCCCTGGGGAAGCTGTTTCATTCCTGTTCCAAATCTGACATCTATCTGGCCATGTAGAAAATTGCACAACTTTGACAACTCCCTTAAGAAGAGAATAATTACAGTATGACCAACATCACCCCCTCCATTCCATCATGACAGTCAAATGGTTGGGTGTTCTTTTTGACAAAGTTGTCAAGCAGCACAGAAATAAACTGCTCAGCGTAGTTTGCGATAGCTCCCTATGTGGCAATGGAAATGTCACTGGATTACTAATCCAGACCAGGCTAATGCTCGGGCAGCTGGTGGGCGTTAATAACAGTTAATAAAATATCGATATCTAAAATCTGGTGTCAGTAATAATGACCTTGAACCCAATGTCAATTGTAAACAGCAATTTGTTTCCCCAATGTACTTTCAAGAAGTGAATCTCACGTGTTTTCCTGGTCTAACCTAAAAGCGACTCCAGACAGAGGTTTCAATGGTCTCTGAAACAGCCAAGCAAGGCATTCAATTGTATCAAACTGCTTCAAGGTTTTAAAGGATAAAACCGGTCAGAACACTGGGCACTAACTCCTGCATCGGAAAATGTAAACACAGGCCTGTCAACCCTACAGAGACCCCCTTCCTAACATCTGAGAGCTTGTGATAACACTGGCAGAGCTTTCCCACAGACTGCATACAAACATTGGGAAAGGAATAGGTAATTCAACACAGTGAGCCTCCCACGTTCTCACCATGCAGTCCTCACTTTGTCCTAATGTAATGGAAGGATGTGATCACAGTTTCCAGAATGCTGAAATGCCGACATTTCAACAGTATCCTGTAACATGAGCCAGTGCTTCATGGAATGATGGGGGAACAGAATATTTGTGTGATTTCAGGAGCGTTTTGGATTAACATTTGTTCTGCAGCTTTGTAAGTGGGAGTTGGGTCAGAACAGACTTCGACCCATTGGGCTGAATCTAACAATAATTTATCTCAGTGCATTTACATTGAGCGTGACAGAGGGATCGTCTACACGAGGCTGAGCTAGTTTCCTGGTGCTAACTTATCTAATTCACTTCATTAACTACCCATCCCACCCCATGGTGTCCCACTCCTTCAATACCAGCCCGATTCTACCAACCATGATGGCTGGGGGTACTCGCCATCGTCTGGATACCCACGGATATTCCGTGATCCCTGGCATTGGTGCCATCTTTAAAAGGCCCAGGGGCACACGGCTGACCTTTCTCAGTTCAGAGCTGCCCTGCACAGTTTACCCCAAGCATGGCAGATAAGAGGCAATTACACCACGGTTTGTCGACAGGGGTATGGAGGTCCTGGTGAATGGGCTAGCACATAGAAGGACCATTCTCTTCCCAGAGGGGGCCACACCACCAGACCTACCGAGCATGGTCTGAGCTCACCACCCAGCTCAGTGTAGTATCTGCGGTCTGAAGAAATGTCCAGCAATACAGGACAAGCATCAATAACTTTCCCTGCTCTGTCAGGATAAGGGTCACTGTATTGTCTCTGCTCCCTCACACTCACTGTATTTCTGTTATAGCACCGACCCCGAGCAAGGCTCATGTGCCATCACCCTCACTATTGCGTGCAACACCTTCCCTCTCTCTTTCTCTCTCTGCTTCTCTCAAATCCAGTATACCCCCTACATTAAGAACGCTGCATGTGTACAACGCTGTGGACAGACCCGGACCGAAAACCTCTTCATTCCGTCCCCCTCCCCCCCCCCACCTAGAGCAGTACGATCAGCAGGCCCCACACTCACTCACTCCCTCCCTTTCTCCCAATCCAGGAGAAAAAGGCTGGAATAGGACAGGAAAGGCCAAGCCGGGTGGTGGAGTGCCGGACATCTGTTCCCTTAGACCCTTCTCCCCGCCATGTGGGGAGGACCTTGGTATGAGTCGGAGAGGACGGGGTGCCTCGTGTGGAGATTCTGAAACATCCACGTCCCACGGACCGAGTAAGGAGCAAGGTTCAGTGAAGGGGAATTCTCACGTTAAACCCGCTGGCAGCTCCGTTCCGTTTCCCCCATCACAACTTAGAAACCTTGGCCCTGATGCCATCTCGCTTTTTTATGGAGCTGGTACAAATGGAATACCCACGGTCGTGGTGGGCAGGAGGGTGGGCTCATAACACATCGTCACCACCACCTCCCAGGAAGGGAGCACGGAGGCTCCCTCCTACACTCCTCCTGCAAACAGCTCAGATACTGAAACTAATCTGTGAAAGTTACTGCTGTCCTCACTTGTCCTGACATCTTCAATAATCTGTGCTCAAATACACCCAGGTCCCCTGCTCCTGCACCCTGTTTATAACTGTACAGCCTGTTTTCCTTCCATAGTACATCACCTTACACTGTCCTGATTTGATTGTCGGATGAAATATACCTGAAATCTACAACAAGTTGGCGTTGTCCTGTTGTTGTTGTACTCTGTCCGCCACACAATTTGCAATTCTTCCAGGTTAGGTGACATCAACAAGAATTGAAGTTGTCATAGTGTCACATTCCAGTCAAAATAACTGAAAGAGAATGTGGCGCTGGAAAAGTAGAGCAGGTCAGAAAGTAATGACTGCAGATGTAGGACATCAAAGCCGACAGTGTGGTGCTGGTAAAGCAAAGCAAAGCACTCCAGGATAGAATCCGGATGAGAGACAGGGCTGATGAAGGTCTTATACCTGTACTGCCAATTCTCCTGGTCTTCGGATGCTGCCTGACCTGCTGTGCTTTTCAGGCACCACACTCTCAGCTTTGATCCCGAACATCTGCCGTCCTTACTTTCTCCTGCAGAACAATTGAAATACTGACAGACTCACTGGTGTGATCAAGGCATAAACTGATATCAAACGAGCGTCAAAAATAACAACACACATCCCAAAGACCCAGAGAAAAAAAAGTCATGCTGCAAACAGAGAAATAGAAACAATGTGGCACACCTTACTGAGTGGGTGAAATAGTGAGAATTTATCACAGAGAAAGAGAAATACCGATCGACTCCCATGTTTGTCTCGTGTCAGTGTATCTGTGTGTGTGTCTCTGTGTGTGAGCGCATGCCCATTTATTCATATGTCTGCATCTGCTTGTATGTATTAGAGTGCGTAACTGTGCGTATTAGCATTTGTGTGTACCTCTGTGTGAGACTGGTCTGATGGTTCTTGCGTTGCTTAATGTGATGGAATTCGACATTCTGCTGGCCTCTTCTCTCCACTGCATAGACAGTGATGGAGGGTGAAAACCGTCTGGAATTCAGTCAGAGAGGGTGGGCAGCAGGTCACAGCATCATACAAGCTAACAGCAACATCAATAGAAATACACGCAGACACACTCACACACACATGCAGTCCCTCTCTAGAGGAGTGCGGAGAGGATTGCAGCTGTACTGGGACTTATATAGAGAAACGTCTGGGCCCCCTCTGCCATGTAGAATTAATTTTTCTTTGGGAGGTATTAATGACAAACAGTGTACATATTAAGGAGTGTTTCCACAGCAGTTGTCTTCAGTGAACCATTGATGGAATGAGACGAGATAATTTCATTGCATGTTCTGTTACTTGCATTTTATTTGCTCTAGACTCTGACAAACGATAAGTGCGAAAGCATTCTCAGTGACCCAATGGTGCCAGCAGATCAATGCTAGACATGTCCACCTCCTTCTCTAATATCTCAGAGACAGCATTGCAAGGGATCAGACAAACTCCTTTCTGTTGCCAAAGCTATTCTGTGAAGCATCACATAGCCGCACAATGTGAGTGATTCGCAGTAATTGATACGTTCTCAAACAAACGATGAGCTCTCCACTTTCCTCCTGCAGTTTAAAGACGTGCAGATTAGGTAGACTGACCATGCTAAATTGCCCATAATGCCGAGGGATATGCAGCTTAGATGGATTAGCCATGTGAAACACAGGGTTACCGGGTTGGAAATGATTGTGTGACGTTCTATGGCAGATCAGTGTGAACTAGATGGACTGAATTCCACACTGATCGGATTCTATGAAACCTGTTGGTTGCACAGTGGAGTTGGTGAACCAGCAGTAGTTGATATTACATCCTTTTAAACAAACGTGGAAACAAGGTATTATCCCCCATTTCAATTAATCCACTGTTCCCAAAATAAGAGCGATCCCATTACACGGTGTTACAGATGAGATCAGAACTCTGAAAAGTGATTAATAAGTTAATCTGGACCCTAACTTTTTCTTGTTTTAAAGGTAAATGTAAGGTGCCGTGTTCCAGGTCCAAATCAATTGGTCAAACGAATTGACATTACGCAAAACATAAATTATTCGAACACGATAGTAAAAGTATAATCAAAGAAAGATGAACGTGGAATAACTTAACTCGATTGGAAAACTGAGCAAAACTTTAAGAATTGTTTTACTACTAAACAGTAACTGTTCCAATGTGGGAACAGCTCATAAATACACCCTGGGCACAAAACTCAGAAAAACAAATTGCAGGACAACGCAACTCCTGCAGCCCAGAAGGGAAAATTCAGAGAGAGTAGCAGCCAGCGACATGTAGTACAGTTTCCAACCCTGTTGAGGTCCCGGCTACAACTGCTGCAAACTACCGGCTATACGCCCTGGTTCTATGAGCGCTTGACTGTACTCATTGAGACTGGTTCTACTGTTCCAACTTTAAGAAAAAAAACTAAGGCCTCACAAACTATTTTCTCTAGTTGCTCTGCAAGATTGCTCGATACCTGTGCCTGGAAATAACTGTAAAGAGCCCAGGATAAAATAATTTATCAAGATAGTCTGATTTCTCTTCACAGAAGTTGCCAGTTCCGCTGATACTTTCCAAGATATACTGTTTTTTTGTTCCTGATTTACAGCAGAACGTTGTGAGTAGAGTTTTATTTTGATTTTCTTCTTGTGAAACTGAAGCCAGTGAGTGCTCCAGGGATCCGTCTATATCCGTTATCAGAAGTTCTTTTGATTTCCCGGAAAAAAAAACATTTGATATAAAAACTTTCAAAAGTACTTCACTTTATTGTTTCTGAGTTGAAGCCCTTGTATTATGAAGGAGATGCATTTTAGATCTCTTATAAGTGATTTTTCTCCTGCACTAAACAAGATTTTGAAAACCGTGTATCAGGTGAATACCTGATGGACATTCCCTCTTGGATGGGAGACTAAAACTAGGAAATCTATTTTAAGAATAAGTATTCACTTTGACACAGATATTGGAAAGTCATTAACTTTTTTTATTAAAAGCAAAAGAATCATGCTCACAGAGTCGAACAACATGGAAGCACACCTTTTGTTCAACTAATACTACCAACCTAAGTTTGGCCCATATCCCTCCAAACATTTCCTATTCTTGTACCTACCCAAACATCTTTCAAATGTTGTAACTGTACCTGCACCCACCACTTCCTTTGAAAGTGCATTTCACACACTAATATCTCTATCTGTGTATAAATGATTCAACTACATCTGCTGGGTTCCCATAGTTTCAAAGACCAAAGATCAATGAAAAAATAACGAAGAATATTACAGCACAGGAACAGCCATTCACCCCTGCAAGCCTGCGCCGACCCAGTTCTTCTATCAAAGCATATTTTCTAAGGATCTGTATCTCTTTACTCCCTGCCCGTTCATATATTTGTCTAGAGAGGTCTTAAATGACACTATTGTGTCCACCATAATACCACTACTGGCAACGCGTTCCAGGAAACCCCACCCTCTGCATAATGAATTTACCACATATACCTCCCATCAACAGATCCAATCTCATGGCTCCTAGAAATTCAGTTCGCCACTCTGGGAAAAAAAAAATCTTCTTGCTATCCACCCTACCTATACCTCTCATGATTTTGTAGACCTCATTCAGATTCCCCCTCCACGACTTCTGTCTTTCGAATGATAATAATCCTAATCTACTCAATTTCTCTTCATAGCTTGCACCCTCCAAATCAGGTAATATCCTAGTGAACCTATTCTGCACTCTCTCCAAATCATCCAAATCATGTTGGTAATGTGGACGACCAGAAACGTACCAAATATAATGCTGAAACATAGTCTTATTGAACTGTAGTATGACCTGCCAAATACTGTACTCAATACCTCGTTTGATGATGGAAAACATTTCATACGGCTTCTTGACAGATCTACTGACCTGCAATGCCACCTTCAGCGATCAAATGACTTGAACACCCAGAAATCTCTCTGTACATTAATTTTCCTCTGACATTTCCACTTACTGTATAATTCGCTCTTGAATTGTATCTTCCAAAATGCATGACCTCGCATTTGACAGGATTGAACTCCATCTGCAATTTCTCAGTCCAACTCTCCAACCTACTTATCTTTCCTTCCACAATGCCCTGGCATACACATGATCCTATTCTAGAAATTGATCAATCCTTATGGTTTCTCAGACCTTGCACGCACACAACACCCAAATCGCTCTGCGCTGGTCTTTTGTTGTCACAGTCTCTCTCCATTTAAATAATCATTTGTTTTTTTTTATTATTCATTCTGAAGTGCTAGACCTCACACTATGTTACAATGAACTCTATCTTCCAATTACATAGTGTAGATTACTGACATCCTTGTCACACTATGCACTCCAACCTATCTTTACCATCATCGAATATGCATTGATTGCATTCTACATCCCCCCCCCCCCACCACACACACACACAGACACAGACACAGACGCAGACGCACACACATACACCGCAAAGAAAACCTTTAATACAGAGAATAAGCAACTGGGAGTCCAAGGGCTCACATTTGTGGTAATCCACTTATTATGGCTCTCTGAACTCACACAGACATATTCAGCAGGACTAACTCCTTTGCGTCTACACAAATCTTCATTCTCTGAACAATAACCCACAATTTCCTACCTTGTGCAATACACGCTTTATATGGTAGTTCACAAAATGCTTACCAAATCTAATTACACAATCTAAGGGTTCAATTTTATTATCACTGCTTCTCCTTTTCAGATAACTCGATTGAGTCTGTTCAATTCCATTAAATTATTGTAAATCACAATTTATTTTCCTGAATAATGGACTCAAGCAGTTTCCTAATAATAGACATAATGCTACCAGGCCCTTATTTCCATGCTTTATGCCTTCCTCCTTCCTTGAAGACAGGCATCACAGTAAGACCTTTGAATCCACTGAAATCCCCTTGGACTGTAGTGATATTTCAATAAATGCCAGGAATATTTCTGGAGCATATTCTTTCGAAATCTGACGACTAACTTTTGCTGGATAGTTTATCCATAATTATATCCTTTATCAAACGAGTTCTCCTGAAAAAAAGGCCTGCGATCCTTTGGGATATTCTCTGTCGAAACAGTGTCACAACCAATATAAAATAGTTGTTTGAGTTATTTGAGAGTTTCCGTTTTCCCTGTGTGGAATTTCACGATGTCATCTTCCAATTGTTCCAAAAAAAGATTTTAGCTATTCTTTTCTTTTTCTTATTTTTATTTCCACATTGAGCCTCATGTCATTTTTGTTTATACTTTGCAACAATTGACCTTCCTAAATCAATTGTCTCCAACTTTATTCGCTTTACAGCTTTCAACTAATGGCCTCTAAAAAAAAAAGCCTCAAACCTCTGGTATAGCAGCAGTTTTCATCATCTGTGCGCCTGTGTTGTCATTAGGTACTCACCCTGACTATATTTGCCTATCATACAAAGTTTACAATCTCATCAATTCCTTTTTTTTTAAAAAAATGTGTTCACGGAATCATTGGCTAGGTCAGCATTAAATGCCTATCCCTAATTGCACAGAAGGCAGTTCTGAGACGACCTTATTGCTGTGGGACTAGAGTCACATGGAGGCCAGACCAGATAAGGATGGCAGATTACTTCCTTAAAGGACTTTACTGAATCAGAGAGGTTTGCCCAACAATGGACAATGGATTCATGGTCATTAGATTTCTAACTCGAGATTGTTTTCATGGAAATAAATTTTCACTATCTGCCATGGCAGGATTTGAACTCGGGTCCTAGAAAATTGTCGGAGCCTATTAATTCAACAATCTAGCGATAATACCACAAGGCCATCGTCCCCAATCCTGCTCGATTGTTGTGAAATGTTAAGTTAAATATCTGCCAATTTTATCAACTGAACTTCCTTTCAATCTATTTTCCAGCTCATTGTTAGCAACACGTTCTTGAGCTGTTGATAATAACATAAGAACTACGAGCAAGAGTAGGTCGTCCAGCCCTTCGACCCTACTCCGTCATTCAATAAGATTATGGCTGACCTTTTTGTGGACTCAGCTCCACTTACTCAACCTCTCACTGTATCCATTATTTTCTTCCATTGTCAGAAAAAAAGAAACCTTTTTTTAAAACAGCTTCCTGAATACAGTCAATTACTTCCCGGGCAAGGAATTCCACAGATTAATAACCCTCTGGGTGAAGACATTCTTTCCCAATTCAGTCCTAAATCAGTTTCCTCTAATCTTGCAGCTGTGTCCCCCTCTTATCCAAGCTTCACCTGTCAGTGGAAACATCCTCCATCTTTCTATCTGATGCATTCTCTTCATTGTTTTATATGTTTCTCAAATTCTCATTGTTCTGAATTCCAATCAATATAATCCCAATCTACTCAGTCTCTCCTCATAGATCACCACCCAACCCAATGCCGGAATGTACCTCATCTGCACCCCCTCCAGTGCCATCCTTTCTCAAGTACGGAGATGAAATCTGCACACAGTACTGCAGATGTGATCTCACAGCACCTTGTATGGCTGCAACATTACCTTTCTGCTTTTCAACTCAACGCCTTGAGCAATGAAGGAGAAAATTACATTTGCCTTCCTAACCACTCCTTGTACCTGCAGTCCAAAAGTCTGTAATTCATGCCTGATTCTTCTTAAACTTCCAAGGGGTTTCCCCATGTGGATTCAAGTATGATCAGCTGACGATGACTAACATGGAGTTTCAATTGATTGACAGAAGAATTGTGAAAGTCATGAGTCAAAGTTGCTGATATCCCTGTCTGACAGGGAGCTTCACGTGTGACGCTTTGGGAAGTAAATGAAAATACAAGCAATGACACAGTGCCACCAGCTGTACAGGGTCTCAAATCATGGTCAAGGAGGGAAACAGAAAGAAACACATTAATTTTAAGCAGAAACCTGGAAGGGAAAACACGTTTGAGGGTCTATGAGAAATGATTTGAGGAATGAGACTAATTGGAGAAGTGATGCCAGAGACACTGATAAGAATGAGAACTTTAAAATGAGATATTCCCACACCAGAAGCAACTGTAGGTCAATAATTATAGGGTTGGCAAATGAATTAGACTCCGTGTGTTGATGAACAAGCAGCAGAGTTGAGGATAAATTGAGGTTATGGAGAGTATAAAGTGAGACCCCAATAAGACAATTATTAGAACAGTTGAGACTGAAGCAAACCGAGACATGGATGAATGTTTTCTGAAGCAGTGTGTCTGAGGCAGGAATACCGATCGATGCTGCAATACAGATATGAAAATTAGGAAGAAACTCCATTCACTTTAAAATAGAATGCTGAAATTGTACACAAAGTTGTTCAGGCTCAGGTAAAAGCTGAGAGAGGAATAAAGTCAGTGCATGTGGGAGATCACAGCAGAGTTTGAGGATGCGGACTCCTCTGTTATAACAGAACAGTCAGTATTCGTTAATTCAGGAATAATCTATGGATCAGAACGCAGAAATAGAAATGAATTTATTTACAAAATAGATTCTTTCTACACCCTCATCCAGCTCATTTTTAAAAAAGACAAAGAACAGTGGACCAAAATAAATCCTTGCAGTACCACAGTGGTAACTGAACCCCTGGATGAACATTTCCCATCAACTATCACCCTCTGTCTTCTGTCAACTAGCCACCTTCTGATCAAAATCACTAAACAACCCTCAAACCCATGCCTCTGTATTTTGTGAAATAGGCTACCGTGGGGAACCTTATAAAATGCTTTACTGAAATCCACATACACCACATCAACCACTTTACGCTCATCCAGCTGTTTGTCCACCTTCTCAAGTATTCCATCGGGTTTCTGAAGCACGACCTACCCTTCACAAAACCAGGTTTACTAGCCCTATCAACTTATTCCTTTCTAGATGATGTTAAATCCTATAACTTATAACCTTTTCCAATGCTTTATCCACAAATAAAGCAAGGCTCACTGGTCTATCATTCCCAGGGTTGTCTCGACTCCCCTTCCGGAATAAGAAAACAACATTTGCAATCCTCTAGTCTTCCAGCACGATTCCTGTAGACAATGACGACATAAAGATCAAAGCCAAACAGTCTGCAATCTCCTTCCTGGCTTTCCAGAGAATTGTAGGATAAACCCATATAGCCCAGGAGACTTATTTATTTTGACGATTTCTAGAATTGCTCACACCTCTTCCATTTGAACCTCAGTCCCATCTAGTCTAGTGGCCTGTATCTCAGTATACTGCTCGACAACATCGTCTTTTTCCAGAGTGAAGAATGACGTAAAATATTTATTTTGCGAATTCCCATCTCGTCTGCCTCAATGCACAGCTTCCCACTACTATCTTTGTTTGGTCCTAATCTTACTCTAGTCATCATTATATTCTTGAAATACCTAGAAAAATCCTTAAGATTTTCCTTGATCCTATCTTCCAACGGCTTCACATGTCCTCTTCTGGCTCGTTTCATATCTTTCTTGAAATCTTTCCTGGCAAATTCGTAGCTCTTAAGCGCTCTAACTGAGCCCTTCATGTCTCACCATAACATCAGACTTATTCTTCCTCTTGACAAGATATTCAACTTCTTTAATAAACCACGGCTCCCTCGCTCGACCACTTCCTTCCTGTCTGACAGGCATATACTCTTAAAGGACACACGGTAGCTATTCCTTGAATAAGTTCCACATTCCAATCGTACACAATCCCTGCAGTTTCCTTCCCCATCCAATACATCCTAAATCTTGCCGCATTGCATCCTATTTAAGCTTTCTCCCAGCTACTACTCTTGCCCTCCCGTATACCCTATCTCTTTTCATCGCTAAAGTAAACATAATACAATCGTGATCGCTATCACCAATTTGCTCACTTACCTCCAAATCTGAAATCGTGCCCAATTCATTACCCAGTACCAAATCCAATGTGGCATCGCTCCTTTTTAGTCTGTCTACATATCGTGTACACATTGGACAAAAACTGACACATCTAAAGTACTTGCACGATAATGTTCCCAGACAATATTTGGAAAATTAAACTCCCCCATAAAAATTACGCTGTCACTCTCGCTCGTATCGAGAATCATTTTTGCTATCTTTTCCACTACATCTCTGGAACTATTTGGAGGCCTATGGAAAACTCCCAACAGAGTTACCTCTCCTTCCATGTTTCTAACACCAGCTCTTACTACCTCAGCAGAACAACACTCTGACGTCCTTTCTGCCACTATAATACTGTCCTTGATTAACAATGCCACACCATCTTCCCAACGCCCCCATCTCTTACAGTCTTCTCTCTTCTTACTGAAACATCTAAATCCAGAAACCTGCAATAACCTTTCCTATCACTGCTCCACAATGTCTCTGAAATGGCCACAACATCGAACTCCCACGTTCTAACCCATGCTGCAAGTTCACCCAAGTAATTCCGCATGTTCCTTGCATTAACGTAGACACACTATAAATCAGCTTCTTGCTTGATGGTGCCCTCTTGCGATGTTGAAACCATTTTTCTTACCTCACTGTTCTTAACCTCCTGTATGTTGGAACTACAATTTTGGCTCCTATACCCCTGCGAAATTAGCTTAAACTGTTCCGGAGAGTATTTCAAATTCTCCCTCACTCAAGGCTATTGCTACCCCTCTTCAGGTGAAGAGCATCCTGTTTGGAAATGTTCCATCTACCTCAGAAAGAGACCCAATTATCCAGGAATCCAAAACCTCTATCCTGCATCTTCCCTTTAGCCATGTGTTCAGCTCCTCTGGTTCCCTATTCCTCACTTATTAATTTCATGCAATTCTTTGTCATTACTTGTCATGGAATCTGCAATATGCCTCAGAGTAAATCATTACATTTCCTTAGCGACCTACTTCAAAACCGACAAACAAATCCAGCCGAGGGACAAGTGCAGCAGGTAGGTGGGAACACCACATTGACAAGTTTCTCCGCAAGTCACTTGCTCATCTTGCCTTGGAAACATATTGTTCATTCAGAGTTTGTGTGTTGAAACTCTCGAATTCCCTCTGAATGTCATTTTGTTTCCATCTACACCAAATAGCCTTCAGCAGACCAAGAAACAATCAATTACAAGATAACCTGCGAAGAACAATAAACAATGGCTACATAGACATATTCAACTCAATACATGTTATTCGGTTCACTGGTACTTCTGAGATTATTTTCTGTCATCCACCCGGAAAACAGAAACAATGTGTACACCTCGCCTGGAATAGGTTCTCTCCATCAGCTAATGGATACATCGATGGATAGCATTTTGGGAGATGATGTAATTTACATCTACTCCTGCCTGGGAAGTTCTGGATCATAGGAACTCAATAAAACCGTGACCTTCATGGTTAATGTGAGCCCAGTCTTCACCTGGTGTAAGTCTAAATAATTTGTTGAAAGGGATTGGGTGACACAGCTGTGACACAACCTCTTCTTTGAACAAGACTTGCCTCACTCTGTGCTCCTGCTTTCCAATTTGTTGTGGTAGTGTTTCTGGAAAACTCAGGATATATTGGTCATATCCAAACTGCCTCAACTCCCTGCCCTAGCCCAACATCAGCCTTCTACTTCTTTACATGGATTTTCCCATTCTAAAATGTTTGCTCAGTTTGCCAGTCACATTGAATATCCTAAGTGAATCTATGCTGCAGCTCAAGCACAACTGAGGAAACCTCTCCAATTACTTTCCACAGAGTTAAGTATGTTACTTTCTACAAATACACAGCATGACCACTTATTGGTGATTACAGTAGTTTCGTTCCCTGATCTCTTCTGTTCATTTCGCTTTCTTTGGAGACAGTGTCAGATGTTCCAGTACTCTCAACAATTTGAATATTGGGACACTCCATCTCTCCAGCGAAATGAGTGACTGTGTATATTGTACCATTTTCTGATGGTCATCATCTTGAACACCAACACCAGTAGTGCCTATGAATGTAACATTGAAACATAGAAAACGTAGAAATACAGACGATAAGAGGAGGCCATTAGGCCCTTCGATCCGGTCCCATCATTCATCGCAACATTGCTGATCATCCACCTCAGTAGGCCTAATGCTGCTAACCTTCAATCCAATTGCCCAAAGTGCAATAACGACCCACCTCTTCACAACGTTCAATGTTTTGGCATCAACTACTTCCTGTAATAATGATTCCCAGAGGCTCACCACTCTTTGGGTAAAGGAATGGCTCCTCTTTCTGATATTAATTGCCCACCCTAAATCCTTGGACACTGACAGGTCTGGACACACTCACCATCGGGAATATCCTCCTGCACCTACCCTGTCTAGTTCTGTTAGAATTCTATTAGTCATTTTGAGATCCCCGCAATGCATTCGTCTGAACTACAGTGAAAACAATCCCACTGCTCATAAATCAGTCCTGCTAAACCCGGAATCAGCCTGGTAAACCTTCGCTGTCATCCCTCAAGAGCAGCAAAATCGTTCCTCAGAAAAGGAGACGAAAACTGCACATAGAATTCTAGGTGCGGCCTCATCAATGCCCTGGAAACCTGCAACAACACATCCCTGCTCCTATAATCGAAATCTCCCACAATGAAGGCCAACATACCTTTTGGTTTCTTTACCGCCTGCTGCACCTGCATGAAAATTTTCAGAGACTGGTTAGGCAGGACACTAAGGTCCCGCTGAGAAATCCCGTCTCCCAATTTACAGCCATTCAGACAGTAATATACTTTATTAGTTTGCTTTCATAGTGAATAACCTCGCATTTATTCAAATTATACTGCATGTGCCATCGATTTGCTCGACTCACCCAGATTATGCTGAAGAATCTCTGCATCTTCGTCACTGTTCACCCTCCCAGCCAACTTGGTTGCATTTGCATTTGAGACGATACATTTTGTCTCCTTCATCCAAATCATGAATATGTATTTTGAATAGCTGGGGTCCCATCAGCGTCCGCTGTGGCAACCAATCACTATTTGACGTCACTTGGCCTAAATCCCTGTTTACCCTTTCTAGTCAGAAATTCATCCAGATGCTTTTATAATGTTGTACTTGTAAGAGGCACCACTATTTCTTTTGGCAGTTCATTCCATATTCGTACCACCCTCTGCATGAATAAGTTGAATCTTACATCTCTTTTAAGTCTTTCTCTCTCAGCCTAAACAAATGTCCTCTAGTTCTAGACATGCCCACTCCAGGGACAAATACCTCTTCTATTAACACTATCCATGTTCATCATGCTTTTATAATCCTCTACAAAGTCACCCAGCAGCCTCCGGAGGTCCAGGAAAAAGAGCTCCAGTCTATTCAACCTCTTCCTATAGCTCAAATCCTCCAACGCTGGCAACATTATTGTCAATCTTTTCTGAACTGTTTCAACTTTCAAAACATCCTTCCGATAAGAGGGAGACCAGAACAGCAAACAATATACCAAATATGGCCTAACCATTCCTGTAATGCCCCAAATTGACCTCCCAATTACCAACTCAATGCTCTCCCCAATAAAACAAAGCATAACAAAAGTCTTCTTCACTTTCCTATTTATCTGCGACTTCAATTGTAAGGAACTCTGAAGGTGCACTCCAAGGTCCCTGTTCAGCGACACACCCCCGAGACATTTCCATTGACTGTAGAAATCCTGCTATGATTTGCCTTTCCAAAATGCAGCACCTCACATTTATCTGAATTAAACTCCATCTGCCAGTTCTCGGGACATCTTATTCTGAGACAGCGATCTTTGCTGTCCACAAGACCTCCAATTTTGGTGTCATCTGCAGATAACTATACTTCCAAACCATCCATATAAATGACGAAAAGTTATGGAAACAACACTGATCATCGAGGCACACTACTGGTCACAGGCCTCCAGTTTTAATGGCAAGCCTCCACCACCAACACACTCGGTGTTCTACCTTTGAGCCAGTTCTGCAGCTAAATGGCTAGTTCTCCCTGTATTCCATGTGGTCTAACCTTGCTAATCAGTCTAGCACCAGGAGCCTTATTGAATGCTTAGTGAAATACATATCGATCACACGTACCACTCTGCCCTCATCAATCCTTTTCATTACTTCTTCAAAAAAAAACTCAAACAAGTTCGTGAGACATTAGTTTGCACACACAAAGCCATGTTGTTTAAATAAAATCAGTCATTGTCTTTCCAAATACATATAAATCCTGTCCCTCAGGATTCCCTCCAACAACTTTCCCACCACTGATGTCTGGTTCACTGGTCAATTCTTCTCTGGCTTTTCCTTACCACCATTCTGAAACAGTGGCACCACGTTAGCCAACCTCCAGTCTCTTGGCCCCTCACTTGTGACGAAGGATGATACAAAGCTCTCAGCAAGGGACCCACCAACAAGTTGCCGAACTTCCTATAGAGTTACAGGGTCAGGTCCTCGGAATATATCCACCTATATGTATTTAATACATCCAGCACCTCCTCCTCTGTAGTATGAACTTTAAAAAAAATTTCCCCATCTACTTCCCGCATTCTATAATCTTCTATGTTCTTCTTCACAGTAAATATTAATGCAAAATTTTCAATTAAGTCTCCCCCATCTTCAGCGGTTCCACATGTAGGCTACCTTGCTGATCTTTGTTTTTTGCTTAAACTTGTTTGATATGAGATAGATACCGAATGGATATTATGACAAGTTTCAATCCTTTTAGAATTTAAAAAAAGGACAGTAAATCTGTGCAACACGCCTAATACAGTAAATGGTAAGATAGAAACACTTACCAGGGACACCAATGATAGCGAGGATGGGATAATAACCAGCTTGGATCACCCAAAGTACACACATGATCCGTATTGACAAGGTTGTCCACTCCTGAGAAAGCCAGTCAAGACCATAGGATATACTCCTGCCCATTGTCATTACATGCCAGTTTAATGCTATAAAACTATGATTCATTGCTGTAACATTCCAGTTTAATGTTGTTATATTCTGATCCATTGCTGTAACATTCCAGTCTAATGTTCTCAGACTCTGATCTCTTCTCTCCTTTTCTGTGGAGCTGCTGATCCCCGTTTAGTGTCGAGATGATGTTTCTACAGATGCTATAGGCTAGCTCATTGACAGGACTCTGGTATTAATAGAAAAGAGAAAGTCTCCAGCGATAATCTTAGAATCCACGAAGATTTGCATTAATTACAGTCACTGAACACAGAGCTCCAGTTAACTTCTTTCAATCTAACACCTTTTCTATCACAATGAAGCAGCACATTTAAGAGTCTAAATAGAAGACTTTGCGATAATTGAGGGAAGAATGGCTGGAAATAGTGGGGGGATTGTCCATAATCATTCTAACTTCCAACAACTTCATGATCAAGTTGCCTTCGAAATTTACAGAGTACGAAATCTGGAAAGAAAATAAGCTGTTGATTAGAAAGCATTGTGTGTGTGTGTGTGTGTGTGTGTGTGTGTGTGTGTGTGTGTGTGTGTGTGTGTGTGTGTGTGTGTGTGTGTGTGTGTGTGTGTGTGTGTGTGTGTGTGTGTGTATATAAAGAATACAAAGAGAGAGAGGGAAAAAAAAGAACAATCTGGAGATGTGAGTGGAAAATTGTGCATAGCGAGTTCCATTTCTTCCTTTGACACAATGGGCTGAAGGGCCCATTTTGATTTCGAGATGTTTATGATACATTGTGCATCAGAACGAAATATGATCAAATGTTATTGAATTAAATTTGTTTAGGAATTATAATCCTATTGATTAAAGGTGAGTGAGAGTCTGCTTATGCCATTGACCAAAAGAATATAAACACAAAACAGTGGGAATGCTGTTTATATAATGTTCCCCAGTCATCCGTGTTTGAGCAGTGCATTTTTGGAATCATGTCAAATAAACTCAATGCAGAGTCGAGTGATGGATTCTTGAGGAATGAGGAGCGACTTCTGACAATATACGCAAAACAAAGAAGATTTGAAACAGTGAGCATCAACAGTACAATTTGATGAGAATGATTATAACTGCATTTGAAGCATTTTCAGAGCCAGTTTACTTGTTTGATTTGTGGGATAATGTGGTCATCATCAGTGGGAATGGTGAGAGTTGGCCCTATGCACACGGGAGTTTATGTGAAGGAGCAGTGATCTTATTCAGATGGAAATGTTACAGACTTTATTTGACAGGTAGCTGCTAAGATCATGCTTCCCCATTCCCGGGTGTCAGAAGTAGGCTGCACAGTTTATAGTCTGGGCCCCACAAATTTTAGGTGAAAATAAGCAGGTATTTATTATCTCAAAGGTGTTATATTTCAAGAATGCAGTCTGGACACTAACGTTTTCTTAGTTTAAAGTCAGATGTGAGGCTGATATTCCAGGAGGGATGAAGCTGGTCAAGCCATTTGGTTTCACGCAAGCAGAACAAACAAAAAAAAATTTAGAACAACTTTACCATTGATAAATTTAGCTGGTGCGATACAGCAATATTACTGCTGCATTGTTCCAATCATGTCACATCCCATAAACACATTCCTTGGCAAAAAGTCAAATTCAAACACAGAATCTTCGAGGCTGGAGAGAACATCATCCACAGAGATTTCAGAGACAAAGTCAGTTAGGAATCATTTTCTGAAGTTTGCAAGCTTCCTGGTCTCCAGCAACTTGTGACTGTCTGAGCTAAACCAACATGAGAAAACACCTGAACTAGGAGAACTGACCACTCACATGCTACTGCTTAACTAGATTCTTCCCTCGAAATTTCTGTTTTAAGACCTTTCTTTAAACAATCGACAAAATCACCTCATTAAAATGACAGCAGCGTCACCCTCCTTCCTTAAAAGAAGAAACACCAAAGTATAAAGTTGAGTTCATTTGATACTCTTTAGTCTTAATTTGTTAATACACTAAAGCATATATGCATCATATTGACAATAATCATGCACACATTCACTAATACAGGTTATTTCAGTCTGTTCGCTCCTGCCATGAGGGCGGTGCCGAGGTGGAACGTTGGGTTATGGCTCAGAGAATACCTCCGGGATGAATGCACGAATCAGCCCCTCCGCCCCATGGCCAAACACTTTAACTCCCCTTCTCACTGTTCCGAAGTCATGCAGGTCCTGGGTCTCTTTCAACGCCAATCTCTATTCGACCGACGCCCGGAGGAATAACGCCTCACATTTCACCTTGGGACCCTCCACCACACGGCATTAATGCAGTTGCCTCCCTTTTCCTTAGTTCCGCTCCCTCCATCTTATCCCAGATCCAATCGCCAGCTTGGCACCAAACCACTTGACCTTTCCCAGATGTCTATCTGCCTTCCCACCTCTCTGCTGAGCCTTCTCTCCTACCTACCTCCTTCACCTCCACTTCATCTACGTAATGCACTCTCAGCGACATTACCCCCAGCCTCACTCAATCCCCCCCCCCCCCCATTTATCTCCCAGCCAATGAACCTACAAGCCTCATTCCTGATAAAGGGCTTATGATCAAAACTTTGATTACCCTTCTGCTCGAATGCTGTCTGATTTGCCGTGTTTTTCCAGCACCACACACTCGAATAAGGAACATTATTGGCCACACCAAGACTTAAATGGCGATAGCAAGTTCAAAGTCTCCTTCTCAATTGCTGTACATTTCTGTTGATAAATTTTCAATTTCCTGGAGAAGCATCTAATAGTTCTTTCTATCTTCTAGTTTTCGTCTTGTCAGAGTACAGCATTAACACCCACATCACTCATACCTATAGTCATCTTGAAATACTTTGCATAATTAGATGTGGCTAATACAGCGGCAGTGAGTAACACAGCTTGCAGGCTGTCAAATGCTTTCTGACAGCGTGTCGTTCAATGAATTTTCCTGCATTACTTCAATAATTCAGTGAGTGGAGCAACCGCACTTTTATAATTTGGAATGAATTTCCAAAATAACCCTCGCAGTCCAGGCAATCCCTTTTTTACAGCGTGTGGAAATTTCCGGTATAATCTGTATTTCACATTCCGTGAGGTCCGATAGCATGGCCCACGTACATGACTTTGTCTTTGACGAATGCACTCTTAGCCAGGTTTATCACCCAGCCTCTCACCTGAAGTCGTTCGAACAACTTGCTTAATTCTGCAAAACTGCGACTGACAAAGAAGTGAATCTGCAAAACTACAGCCTTTTCTGCTTGAGTTCATAGATCTCTGGACATCGGAGTGCATCTAGGAAAAATTAACGAACAGTGAAATTCAAGCTGACCATGGAGGAAACTGGGAGACTCACAGCACAGAAACAATACGTTATAGTTTTAACATGTAACCTTACTTTATGTTTACGGTAATAGGTAGAAGTAGTGAGTTTTTTTTTCTTGATTGCATGATTTATTGAAATCATTCTGTTCATTAAATTTTAAAAATGTAAAACACAAGTACTAAGTTAGGCCAAAGAGCGTTTTTAGAGCAAAAGACAGTCCTATTTTTTTTCCGTCCGTAAATTGTGAAGGAGAAAAGATGATCTTTAGTAGACTGATAGGTTCTTCTTATCGGATGTAGGAGTTTAGGGAGATTTTACATGTTACTTATAAAACATCAGATCGTTCCACTGGTTTTCATTTTATCAAAGTACTAACTTCACATTTTATTGAATCCTAGCATATTGGGGCATAATTCAAACGGCTTGGGCAAATTTGAATTATTCTTCCACAGCAAAACAGCTGTACAATTGGTTTTGACCGAGTGTGACATTGTTCCCTCGTTCAGAACAGTTTGTACTGTGTTAGGAAGTCCTTACAGGCTCTTCACATTTCCTAAAGGTACAGTACATCCGCACTGTGATAAAGGTACAGTACACCCACCCTGTGATAAAGGTACAGTACAGCCGCACTGTGATAAAGGTACAGTACAGCCGCACTGCGATAAAGGTACAGTACACCCGCACTGTGATACAGATACAGTACAGCCGCACTGTGATAAAGGTACAGTACACCCACACTGTGATAAAGGTACAGTACAGCCGCACTACGATAAAGGTACAGTACACCCGCACTGTGATACAGGTACAGTACAGCCGCACTGTGATAAAGGTACAGTACACCTGCACTATGATAAAGGTCCAGTACACCCGCACTGTGATAAAGGTCCAGTACACCCGCACTGTAATAAAGGTACAGTACACCTGCACTGTGATAAAGGTAGAGTACACCCGCACTCTGATAAAGGTACAGTACACCTGCACTGTGATAAAGGTACAGTACACCCGCACTCTGATAAAGGTATAGTACACCTGCACTCTGATAAAGGTACAGTACACCCGCAATGTGATAAAGGTACAGTACACCCGCACTCTGATAAAGGTACAATACACCCTGCGCTGTGATAAAGGTACAGTACACCTGCACTCTGATAAAGGTACAGTACACCCGCACTGTGATAAAGGTAGAGTACACCCGCACTCTGATAAAGGTACAGTACACCTGCACTGTGATAAAGGTCCAGTACACCCGCACTGTGATAAAGGTACAGTACACCCGCACTGTGATAAAGGTACAGTACACCCTGCACTGTGATAACGGTACAGTACACCCGTACTGTGATAAAGGTACAGTACACCTGCACTTTGATAAAGGTACAGTACATCTGCACTGTGATAAAGGTACAGTACACCCGCACTCTGATAAAGGTACAGTACACCCGCACTGTGATAAAGGTACAGTACACCCTGCACTCTGATAAAGGTACAGTACACCTGCACTCTGATAAAGGTACAGTACACCCGCACTGTGATAAAGGTACAGTACACCTGCACTGTGATAAAGGTACAGTACACCCTGCACTGTGATAACGGTACAGTACACCCGCACTGTGATAAAGGTACAGTACACCTGCACCTGTGATAAAGGTACAGTACATCTGAACTCTGATAAAGGTACAGTACACCTGCACTGTGATAAAGGTACAGTACACCTGCACTCTGATAAAGGTACAGTACACCCGCACTCTGATAAAGGTACGGTACACCTGCACTGTGATAAAGGTACCGTACACCCGCACTGTGATAAAGGTACAGTACACCTGCACTCTGATAAAGGTACAGTACACCTGCACTTTGATAACAGGATAAATCGACAAAGTATTCAATGGATATTTGACCGTTGCTTGCAAATGGGACAAGATTAGTTTCAGATAACTGATCGGCATGGATGAGTTGGACTGAACGGTCTGTTTCTGTGCATCACATCTCTCTGACTCAATCACTCTAAATGTTCTCACTATGTATGCCTAAAAATCACCAGGTTATCCATACATAACAAACAACTGGGTAATATTGAAATGACTTTATTGGTTCCTACTTTGAAATGTGGCTGGTGTATTTTTCATAACAAAAACATAACTCTAAATTATATAGTCTATTCGGTGTTTCAAAACCCAAAATTGTTTCTGCTCTTTGAGGTAAGGTACATGCGAGCAAATATATGTGTGTCCCAATTCTCAATACAGTCTTCCAAATGTGGAATCAGGTGTGAATCAGATTTTGTATCTGTACTGACATAAACGTTGTGTACCATCTGGTTTTGAAACCATTGTCATGCGTGAGCTCCAGTCACTACAAATCAATTTGATTATGCTGTCCTGGAGCATGCGCTCAATCTCAGTTGTTAACAAATGAGCCAACGTCAGAGGGCCGTTATGTGGCCGTCTAACCACCTGTTGAAGGTGCCTCCAGATGCACCTCTTGGACTTCCACCTTATGTTGTGTTGTTTTTAACATTAGACTATTAAGTCTACAAGGACGTTGCTTAAGTGGAACAGCACTTCATCATTTTCCTACATCATGCATAATCTGATTATTACTTCCCCGTTTATTCAAATATATTTCCCCATGCGATACTACTAACTGTTTCTGGTCATGTTGATTTTCTACTGGAAGGTAATGCAATAATTTAATACAATTTTGACAAGATCCTCATTGAACAGTCTAATCTGAGGAATGTCCACTTGAGAATCCTCTGAATTGTGTTCTTCATTATGTGCTGTACGCAGCAACGTAGCCTTTTTTACTTTCCTGCCGAAATATATGTTGAGCATATTAACATGACGCACTCAGTGAGACTACATTCTGCCTGGAGACCTTGTCAAATAATTCACCTCACTCAATCTCCCTTCGATTCGATAAAGTCAATGAAACGTTGCTTTTAAGGTTTATTGGAAGCAATATTAACACCTTATCTCTGACAGTACAATTGTGAGGTTTTGATTTCTTTTTCTGCTTCCTGTTGCATCTCATAATCTGATATTTTTAAACATCAGTGTTGTAAATTCCCCCATTCTATTTACCAATTCCCAAAAAGTTGACACATACTCCAGAGGTGTGGTCTCTACATTTTGTCTCAGCAATTTCTCCTTCACTAATTTTAGTGACTCTCTCACCTCGTGCCCAAAAACCTCATCCAAATGGACTGAATTTGATCGATCTATTTATTGCAGCTCTAATGAAAAAAAGGACAAACAGAATTCCTTCATCGCCGTCATCTGGATTCTCTTCATAAAACACCCTTAACATGGTCGTTAATGTCTCATTCCAACTTTCTCGTGCTCCCTGCGATTCTGGATGATCGGAAGTTTATTTGATTTGTTTTATTCCTGAACTATTCATACGTTTCCTGAATAACTTTGATATAAATTTTGGCGCTTGATCTGGTGTTAACTCTGTAGGTAGTCCCTATCTAGTCAAAAATTTGAGCAGCTCTCCTACAATACTTTAACCTGTATTATTGCTTAAAGAAATGGCCTCTGCAACTCTCGTAGACACGTCTATGATTGTTACCAAATACTGATTCCTACATATTGATTGAGGCAGGGGTCCTACACAATCAATTAAGAGACTTTTTAAAGGTTTCCCAAATGCAGGAGTGGTGCGGATTTTATTACTGCCGTGGTTTTCCAATTACTTGACATGAATCATATATCTGATAAAATTCAATTACATTGTTACGCAGTCCAAGCCAGTAAAAATGTTTTTGTCTGTTTTAGCTTGAGTTTCATAGCCTCTAAATGACCACCTGCTCGTCATTTATGTTCTCCCAGCAACACCAACACTGTGACTTCATATGGCCTACTTTATTGCAGTGAAAACACCGGAGCTTTTAACTTCTCTTTCCACTTCATCGGTTTCCATTTTACCCTGTGGTAAGTTATCTTTAATATCTTCACCGTTATCGATCTTTCCCTCACTGAGAGAGGCTTTCTCTATCCCCCAATTTCTACCCCCCATGGATTGATATTGACTTTGGAAGCTCAATTTTGGTTTACGAACCAAGTCATAATCATCAGACATTTCAGTACTAATCTTGCTGTTTTAACTCTCTGATCTTCCACTTGAGTTCTCATTACCTCAGGAACTTTTGATTTCCTTCAAAATAATTATCCTTCTAAGAATGTTACATGTTTAATCTTTTTTTTAAATTCCCTTATTCACCAATCACAATTCCTTACTTTGATTCTTCCAAACTCAATGTGCATTTGACTACAGTCCCTCCTTCGACTTCTGCATTGCTATCTGTAGGATGCTGGCGCAATCTCTTATGCACTTAAGATGAATTTCTTCATCTCCTCTTATGCCTCAGATATCTTCTCTGACAGTGATTTGAGTACCTCACGAACTCTACCTTCCACCTTTATTTGATCAATAAAACCAATATGGCCACTGGCCACTTAATCGTTTAGTCAATTACTCAATTAAGTTGAAAACGTTTCTGCATTTTTATCATCAAATTTAGCATTGCTTGTGTATATTTGAAGAAATCCTCAACAGGACTTTGGCAACGATGAGGTTGTTCATCCGGTCCTCATTAAGCTGACCTCCTACTTTCACCTCCATCCTCTTACAACGACTTTAATAAGGTCCAATTTCTGAACTTTAATCACCTGCCATTATTTTCTAGCCATTTCCAAACACTCCATTGGCATTTGCACCAAATTTAGTGCCGAGCTATTGCTGTAATTACCTCTCCTTTTCTCACAGACAAATGCAAATCCAAAGAAAGACAATCAGGAATCATTTGCTAAAGCTTACAAACTTCCTGGTCTCCAGTATCTTGTGACTGCCCGAGGGGGAGCAAACGAGAGAAAAACTGAACTGGGAGAACTGGCCATTCTCCAGCCATTGTTAAACTAAGCTCAAGAGATTAAATTAAGCTCTTCTTAGACCGCTCAGCACTTCTGTCTTTAGAAACTCTCCTTGAAAAAAGGACAAACTCGCCTTGTTAAAAGTAAAGCATCATCACAAATGTAATTTCTACTTTAAACAGATCTTTCAAGGAAGCAATAGAGACTTTTGATTTCTGTTAGAATACTGAATTAAAGGTTGTGTGGAATAGGGTTGATCAACTGAATGACCTGCATATGTTCCTATATTTGCACTTGTATCACATAGCTCTTAAATTTGTGTGAAGGAAAACAATTACTAAATAAGGACTCTCCTTTTTCAGATTGACAAAAGGATATTCTTTTCTCCTGAGGACAGTGCTGACTGTAAAATTCTCATTCCAGGAAGCAGGACTGCCTGGCTTATGGAAAGTATTTGATTTTGAGCTTCACAGGATGGACAAAGGAGCCAACGTTATTTAGAACAGTGGGATGTTCAACCACAATCAGATCAGCAATGATCTCTCAATAGTACAGCAGGTTCGAGGGACAAAATAGCCAATTGCTGCTCTTACCGTGTGTTGCTTTCTTAGCCAGTCCTTCAAGGCTGCTCTTGTGCCCGAGGAAGATGAGTCAGCCACCCAGGATTGTTACCCTCGAAGAGAATATTCATCTTCTCTAAAATGCAAAGCAGAGTCAGGATTACGTAATTGAGCACAGAATGAGCCCTTTAAAGCTTCGATACTAAGGTAGTAAAAATTCGGGATAAATGTGTAAATGTAAGGTTTGAAAAGCTTCAATTATTGGAGAGCCACGGATGTCAGTGTATCCGAAAGATGTGGATGATGGTAGTGAATTTATAGGTGTTCAATTAACTCATGTATCAAGATGGTCATTCAATAAGTTGTCAAGTCGAGTATGAGACTCTCCAGTGGGACATAGGCAGGGGAAGTGAGTGAACAAGCATTCGTCAGAAACAGTAGCACTGCATATGTTATGGGAACTGGCATATTATGGCACAAAGGATAAAACAGCAGGAAAAGATTGAAATGGAGAAACATCCCAGAACTTTGTGATCCCGAGAGATTTGTCTGTCCTCGTTGATGAATCTCAAAAGACGTTAGCATGCAGATAAAGTAAGTGCCAGAAGATAATAAAACGATGCTTTCTTTTTGCAAAAGCTTTGAACTTACAAACAGTCGTTTTCTTCGTGCATTGTAGTTTGATCTCCGTAACTGTAGTAATTCCCAGGGATATCGACCTTCACTCATTCCAGGAATGAAGAGTTTATGATATCAAAGTTTAGTTGGTGAGATCTGAGAATGAGCAGTGATTTTATTGAATCATATAAGACCTTCAGCAGTGTGTTTTGTGTGTATATCCAATGGATACTTCTGCTTGTGAAGGAAACTCAATGTTGGAGAAATAGTCATTGAATAAGATCTTTTCATTTTGACATATTATAAAAATATGAATCATAAAAATAAAATCTCTTGACCGACATAATAATAAGTAGCACTGCTAAAGACGGCAGATGTTTCACTCTGGAAACATTCAGAGAGAGTTCATGATATTCAGTCTGGGGTTGGGGTAACACTTGAATGTTGGAACTCAGAGAAGGAGAGAATTTATGCTACCTGTGAAGCATCAGCTCACAGCCCTCTGTCTCTCTATACAGCAGCATGGAGAAGCTGAGAAACCCAACGTCTTCTTTCCCACTTGTGGTGAATTTCTGTGGGGTATGCGTTCTAAAAAAAAATCCGGCAGCTGAAGCAAAGGTCATTCAGCCAAATATAACTGGTCAAGGACTGGAGTCCAGCACCAGCAGCCTGTGTGAGCAGAACCGCATTGCAACACTATCTAGTATTATCTGTTATTTCGTCTTGGTCATGAGTTTAACTATCATTTGTTCGAAGTGTTTCAAAATAAAAAATGTGTGGCACTGGAAGAGCACAGCAAGTCAGGCAGTATTCGAGGAGCAGCAGAGTCGAAATTTCGGTCAGAAGCCCTTCATCAGGCATTCATGATGAGGAGCTTATGCCTGAAGCGTTGATCCTCCTGATCCTGGGATGCTGCCTGACCTGCTGTGTTTTTCAAGCGCCAAACTGTTTGACTCTGATCTCCAGCATCTGCAGTCCTCACTTATTCCTCCAAACTGTTTCAAAGATAACACTTTGAAGAGCTTTACATTTCCTCATTGTAGCTTTGTTTGGGGAGTTTTAGCTTGAAAATAACGACAATGTTTTTACTTAATATGTAAACTTGGCAAACTTGTTAACACTGAACTAGATAAAGTCTGAGACCTGTATTTATTTTTAATGTTACCTACGCAGTTATATTTTAAATTGTAGTGATTGGTGGAGATATGTGACAAGAAGTGAAACAGGGATCCCTCTGAATTGAAACACGGAATCATCAGGACTGGGTGGAAAAATCCAGCATTAATCAGTTTAAAAGTGCTCCCCTATCCAATACGATTATATTATCAATACCAAAAGCATATTCTCACGTTCTTTCCTTTTTAATTGATTATCATGAAGATCTATTTAAAAACAAACTGCTTCATGCTTTAATGTGTACAGTGTCTTGGCTTTTCTCATCTCACTCATAAATACTTTTCCCATTTGACCCAACATTAAAACATGTTTTAGACTCCCCAAACATTAAAAACATCCCGTTTGCACGTAATCTCTACAGTCATAGATTCAAATGATTATAGAATCCCATCAGCACAAAGACAGACCCTTTTGAGCAAACTGGTCTAAGCCGACCAAACCATCCATCTACGCTAACCTCATTTCGCTGCACATGGACCATATTCTCCTCAACCTTTCTTATTCAAGTATTAATTCAAATACCTTTCAATAGCTGTTAATATCCCTGCTCCAACCACATCCACTGGCAACTCAATCCAAAATCGTACCATCGTATGAGTAAAGAGTTGCCCTGCAGGTTCCCTCTTATTCTTTCCCCTCGAACATTAAACTGATGCCCTCGAGTCCTCGTTTCCCCGAGAGTGGGAAAAGACTGAGTGCATTCACTCTATCCATGCCTCTTTTGAACGTAAAAAACTTCTATAAGATCCCCTCTTAGTCTCCTCGGCAGTAAAGAGAAAAGTATTCGCTTGTCCAATCTTTCCCTGTAGCTCAGACCGTTGGAAAATTGGCAACATTCTTGTAAATTTCTTCTGCACGCTTTCCAGTTTAATAACATCCTACCTATAGTTAGGTGACCAAAACTGAATACAATACTCAAAGTGCAGTCTAATTAACGTGCTACACATCTGCAACATCATTTCCCAACTTCTGCACTTAATGCCCTGAATCATGAAGGCCAGTGTGTCAAAAGCCTTCTTCACTACCCTGTCTAATTGTTACTCCACTTTCAGAGAAGAGTGCACCTGAACCCCCACTACAGTCCTTAACGTCCTATCATTCACTATGAAATTCCTATCTTGAATTGACTTTCCAATATGCACAACTCACACTTATCTGGATTAAACTCCACTTGCCGTTTCTTGGCCCACTTCTCCAGCTGATCAAGTTCCTACTGCAATTTCTCATAACCTTCCTCACCGTGCATGTTACCAACTATTTTAATGTCATCTGCAAACTTACCAACCATGTGTTGTGCACTCTCATCCAAATCATTGATATAGGTAACAAACAGCAATGGGCACAGCACCGACCCCTGAGGCACTCCACTAGTCACAGTCCTCCAGTATAAATGCATCCTTCCACTGTTACCATCTGCTCATCACCATCAAGCTAATTGGGTATCCGTTTTGCCATATTGCCCTGGATTTCATGCGATCTAACCTTCCAGAGGAGCCTATCAAGGTCAAACGTATCAAAGGCATTTCTGAAATCTATCCAGACTACGTCTACCACTCTGCCCTCATTAACATGCTTGTTTACTTCATCAAATAGCTCTAACAAATTTGTAAGGCTGATCTCCTACGTACAAAGCCATGCTCATTACTCTGAAACAAACCCTGTCTCTCCAAATGCATTTATGCCTTATCTGTCAGAATTTTCTCAGAAATCTAACCCCCCACAAACATCAAGCTTATTGGTCTGTAGTTCCCAGGCTTTTCTCTGTTGTCTTTCTTGAATATTGTCACAACGTTCGCTACTCTCCAGTCTTTCGGGATCTCACCTATAGCTAACAGTGTTGCAAATATATCTAGCCAAAGTTCTGCAATTTCTATTCGAGCCCCTTGCAGTGTTCTTGGATATATCTCGTCAGGCCTAAGACATGTATCCAAATTCATGCACTCTAATACATCCCACATCTATTCTAATGTAATGTAGGATGTCTAGGAGAAAGTAAGGGCTGCAGATGCTGGAGATCAGAGCTGAAAATGTGTAGCTGGAAAAGCGCAGCAGGTCAGGCAGCATCCAAGGAGCAGGAGAATCGACGTTTCGGGCAGATTCTTGAAGAAGGGCTCATGCCCGAAACATCGATTCTCCTGCTCCTTGGATACTGCCTGACCTGCTGCACTTTTCAAGCAACACATTTTCAGCTAATATAGAATGTCCCCAAGTTTTCTCAAATACCTTCCCCAAGTTCCAAGGTATTCAAATGTTTCTCCCCAGTAAACACAAAGGAGAAATATTCACTGACAACCTTACCCTGGTTCTGCACACACATTTCCTCCTTGGTCCTTAAGGTAACCCAATTCTCACTCTAGTTATTTTTTTTTCTTTAATATACTTAAAGAACCTCTTTGGATTCACCCTAACCTTCTCAGCCAAGACTATCTTGTTCCCCCTATTCGCCCTCCTGATTTCTTTTTTTCAGTAAACTCCTGTATCCCTTGTATATCTTCAGGGTTTCCTTTATTCCCAGCTGCCTATACCTGAACGATGCATCCCTCCTTTTTGTGGTCAAGGTCTCAATATCGCTTGTCATCCTGGGTTCCTTTTTCCTGCCAACGTTGCCGTTTATCCTCACAGGAACATATAGACCTTGAACGCTAACTATCACACTTATAAAAGACCTCCCACTTGTCGGAGACAGCTTACCTGTAAACAAACTACTCCCATCAACCCCGCAAGATCGCGCCTAGTTCCATTTAAATTTGTCTTAGCCCACTTTATAAGTGAATCTATGGACCAGTATTATCACTCTCCTAAACTGTTGTGAAATTAACACAACCATGTTCACTGGTTCAAAAGTGCTCCCCCACTGTCACCTCAGTCACCTATCCTGCCCTATTTCACAAACATAGTTCATGTTTTCCCCTTTGTGTGCAGGACCCCTTATTAAATGCTTGAGGAAACATTCCTGAATGCACTGAGCAAATTCCACTCCATCTAATCCTCAACGCTCTGGCAGTCCCATTCTATGTTAGAAACATTTCAATCTCCTATGATTGCTCCTCTATTGTTCCTGCAAATCTGCCCAGTGTCCCTGCACAGTTGTTCCACTAATTCCCATTGACTATTTAGGGCCAATAGTACAACCTCAATAACGTTACCATCCCCTTCTTTTTTCTTAGCTCCACCCCGTAAACTTCACTGAATGAATCTTCAGTTATTTCATCTCTGATTACTGCTGTAAAATATTATCAATTTCCCAAAATATTTTCCACGTGCTAATATAACTTTGATAGTAAAACTTAACAGTTTCCTGCACTGACGTTAGGCTGACTTTTCTGTCCATCACTGATTTACTTTCCTCTCTCTGTCATGTTAAACAGTAAAATTACATTTCCCACCATCCAATCTGCAGGAACTGCTCCAGAGTAAATGGAATGATGGAAGAAGGCAACTATTGAACATGTATTTCCAGGTATCTGTGGACCTAAACAACCAGGAATGCAGGCCTAACATGTTAAGCAGTTTATGCTAAGCCAAAACCTTCATACCAAAAATCAGTCGAGTGAAGAAACCTAGTCATTTGCTATGCCCGGGAGTCAATCTTCTGTTTTTCATAGACAGCAACAAACAGATCGTCCCGTGACTTGTTTTTTGATTCTCTATTTAAAGTACGTTGGATTTTTGATTTTTGGTGTGACTACGCTCACATTGTTTTACAACTTTTGTTCACTTACTGAATCTGTACATCATGTCTCATCTTCATTATGTTCTTAACATAGTTTGTTCTCTTGTGTATCAGCTTCTTCCTTGTGCAATGTAAGGGCATGTCATCCAAACTTTCAGCATCAATTTGGCTATTTTTCAAATATACGAATACTAACTTATCCTTTGACTAGGTGTTTCACAGCAGGCTGAAGAATAGGAAAAAAACTCAAGATGTCAGGGGTAAGTTTTCAGAGTGGGTAAAGGATTCGCTGACTGGCAGTAGGCAGGGAGTAAGGATAAGAGGTCTTTTTCATGGAAGGTAGTCAGTGATTAGGTGAATTGTGCAGGAGTTATAGTTGAGACCACAACTATTCACGTTATACATTAACATTCTGGACAAAGGAACTGATGGAATTGTTGCTAAGTTTGCAAATGTCAAATAGGCAGGTAGCTGCGGAAGTACTTGGACAGATGAGGAGAATGGGTAAAAAATGGCTGATAGAATAAAATGTGGGAACGTGTGAGGCAGCATCTTTGGTAGGAAGAATGGAAGGATAAACTGTTTTTAAAAAGGGGAAAGTCTTCTATAAAATAGAACATAAAACATAGAATATAGAAAAGTACAGCACCAAGCAGGCTCTTTGGCCCACAATGTTTTGCAGAAGATCAATCCTAATGTAAAATAAAATAACCCGAACTACGCACCCCTCAATTCACTGCTGTCCATGTGCATGTCCAGTATTCGCTTAAATGTCCCTAATGTTTCTGCTTCCACCATCACTGCTGACAACACATTCCATGCATTCAGAACTCTCTGTGTAAAGAACCTACCACTGATGACCCCTCGATACTCTTCTCCTAATATTTTAAAACAATGACCCCTCGTGCCAGTCAATCCTGCTCTGGGGAAATGTCTCAGGCTATTGACTCTATCCATGACTCTCATTACCTGGTATACCTCGATTCAGATCTCCTCTCTTCCTCCTTCTCTCCAGAGAGAAAAGTCCGAGCTTATTCAACTTTTCTTCATAAGGCAAACCCTCCAGTCCAGGCAGCATCCTGGTAAATCTTCTTTGCATTCTCTCCAAAGCATCAGTAGCTTTTCTATAGTAGGGCGACCAGAACAGGACACAATATTCCAAGCGTGGTCTCCACGATGTGGAGTAGATATTCCAGGAGTGATGCAGCTGGTCAAACCACTCAGCTTTAAGCAAAACACAGTGTTAACGAAATACTACAGCTAAAACACGAAGAAAACAGAATTTAAAATAACTTCATTATTTGAAAACTCAAGCACCTCAGTAATGCAACTTAACCAATGAGCTGTTCCAATTCCCGTAACATCCCATAAACACGCAATTTGGTGAAAGATAAATGTAAACACAAAATCTTGCAGGCAGGAGAGATTTCTGAGATAAAATTCAGTCAGAGGTCATCCACTGAAGTATGGAATCTGTTTCAGCTGCAGCAGCTTCTGAGCCTGCTATCGGCAGCTTCTCTGTTAAAAATAAACCAAATCAGAATAAATGCCTGAACCGGGAGAACTGGCCACTGCTCACCATTTTTCAACTGGGCTCTTTCTGAGACATTTTGACACCTCTGCCGTTACAACTTTTCATTTACAAAAAAAAACCCAAGGACAAAACACCTTCTGAAAGCGGCAGCATTATTACACTGACCTGACAGTGTTTGATAGAGAACAGTGTAGATGGAGCTTTAACTTGTGTCAAAACCTTTCCTTTACCTGTCCTGAATCTGTGTGATAGTGGTAGTGCAGAGTGGAAAAAGGCCCTCGGCCCAATAAGTCCACACCAAATCTCCAAAGCCTATCCCACCCAAACTCATTCCTCTACGTTTACTCCGACTCACCCACATATCCTTGAGAACTATTGGAAATTTAGCATGGCCAATTTACCTAATCTGCACATCTTTGGATTATGTGAAGAAACCCACGCAAACATGGGGAGAATGTGCATAGTCCACACAGACAGTCGCCTGTAGCTGGAATCACACCCAGTTCCCTGGTGCTGTGAGGCAGCAGTGGTCACCACTGAGCCATGTACCACCCATGTTGCCCATTTCCTGGGAGTGTCTGATGGGGATACTGCAGGGTGATTTTTAATATTTAGCTAACTCCAGTCTATAACTAACCTTCAGTGTTCGATTGGGTTAGCACAGTGTTAATATCAATCTGTATTGGATGTTGTGATTACACTGTTCTGGTGGCTCCTGATGTAGATCAGTTTATGTGGTGTTTTAGTTTGTACCTTATCCTGTGCTGTACCTGTCCTGGGACTGTTGGAGTGGGGACGATATGGAGTCTGATTAATCAATATCTAACTCCATGCTGGACGTGGCTTGGAAATTTGAAACATGTCGGTTTAGTGGGAACATTATCTTGTTTCTAACCCCATGCTGTACCTATCCTTCATTGCTTGATGGAGACAATGTCGCGGGTGGCTTAAAGCATATCCAACACAATGGTGAATATGGCTGAGGAATACGAAAGGGCTAACGTAGGTGTACATCTATTCTGTGTGTAAACCCATACTATCCCTGTCCTTGAGTGACGATGTGTCAGTGCAGTGTGAGAGTTATTTCACACCTAACCGTTTTGTTTACCTGTCCCATTTATCTAGATGAATACAGCTTCATCTCTAACCCATTAACACTCGGTAGCAGCAATGTGTACTGTACACAAGATGAGCTGAAATTCACGCAGGATTCGAACACTACACCTTTAAAAATCAGGGACATCAGAAGGACAAGTGTAGCAGATAAATGGGAATACTAGCACACTCATGTTCTGTCCAAACCACTCCTAGTTTATAAATATGTCACTGTTTATTTTGTGTTATTGTTTCGAGACCTTCCCTCATTATGTCTCCCTAAACGCACAGACGACAACAGTTTAAGAAAGCAATTCATCAACACCTTTTCAAGGGAAACGAGAGAATGGGCAATGTATACTGAAGTAATCAGCAACAGAATGAACTAAAATTTAACATATTTTGCAAGCATGACCAATATTGGCCAGAGAGATGAGAGTTTGTGCGCACACGTTGGTTGGGTCCAGTCAGTACCTTGCTTGCTGTGAACAGCTGATGCTGAGGTCGGGGTATGCTATTTGAAACAATACGTCAGGATTTCAGAGTCAAGGCCTACATACCTAGCATCACACAGACATTGACATTCACATACTGACTTGCGAGATAAAAGCAGCAAATATATACGCGTATTGACTGTAGAACATTTGGACACAGTTAAATTATTGTCACAAAAATGTTAGTGTTTGTATATTAGTACAAATACTCATACAAGTAAAAATACTTGTACATTTTTTAAGTCCGTATGCTTAATCATTTGATCTTGGGCGCATGATTTGGAAGTTCCTTATTGTGATTTGTGCATTGTTTTGATGATATTCCAGTTATAAATTTGAACAAAACAAATGGGTGGGTTTGTACTAAGTGAGCAATCAAAGACTTTACGACCTTCAGTAATAAAACGTTGCTGTCAGTGGTTAAAGCAATGCCGAAAACATTTACATAGAAATTTCCATTTGTTTCCAAACCCAGCCAGTTGTCCTGTTCAATTTTACGGTGAGAATATAATGAAAAGTGTGAACGAATCACAATGAGGTACTTTGAAATGCTCAGTCTGGTTACTGTTTGGATACTGACATTGTGGAGCTGACGTACACTCAATATCGTTTATGAGGGTTCAATATAAGAGGCCATGTGCTGCAGGAGTCCATCACATTTATAACAACTTCAGGGGGATTGGGTTCAATGTGCAGAATTATAGAGCTTTGGTGACACACTCGAAGTCATCAGCAGAGATAAAATTGCACGACATGGTTGTTGGCAGGTCATTTATACAAGTGCTGAAATGCATGTGGACCAGCATGAAGCCCTATGATAGACATTTGAACAGGCTGTCTCATGCACTCTCTTGTTGGTTCGGGCTGTTTTTGTTGTAAGGGGTAGTGTGAATAAAAGTCCAGCTCAAGTTTGGAAGCCCTCTGGATAAATTTGGCTGATGGTCGGTATTTTGCAGATTGCGGTGGTGAGGTGTGATAACGCTCTTTCTGAATTCAGGCTTTCTTTTAAAAAAAAATGTCATGTGCAGGAAATTTGCTGACTGCATGATGGTAAAATCACTGATCTGAAAATGGTTACTACAGTCATTGAGTTATACAATAATTAGGTGTGTACGCTGGTAATTTAAGTTTAGTTCACTTCAATTATTCGTAACGGAAAAGCAATGACGTTTGTTTTTTTTTTCAAATATGTAAGACATAAAGTGACAGTAACTCTCTATGATACAAAATGTAAAAGTGACCTGCCATATAGTTCAAACAGACTAATCAAGCAACACTCAGATATTGTCTGTAGAGCAGGATTCTGTGAACAAGATTATGTCTCCAGCAACATCACCATTCTCTCTGTCCCACTAACAGGAAACAGCCAGGTAGAGGGGGACAAATGTATACAATATTGGTATATAGTCAATATAGTGCTCAGCATTAATGCTGGATCCTGTTGGGGCTTGACTGCTCTGTGGCAAGTTATGAGGGAATCAATAGAAGGGAAACATATAATTGACCACATCGTCACCGATCTGCCTGCTGCAGATGCACCTCTCCATTTCATATATTGGTAAGAATGGTCACTCCACAGTCCTGAAAGGGAGGAGGGGCTATCTTAATTTTGTAGACCCTCCACCATTTTATGTAGCAATCTGTGCGCTGAATGGGACAGAATTTGAACAGATCGAGCAACTCACAACGAGGAGTCCATGAGGTGCGGTGGGACATCAGCAGCAGCACAACTCATGCAGTCTGCAACCTCACAGCCTGGCATACTTCCCACTGTATACTAACCATCACGGCACGGCATACTTCCCACTGTATAGTAACCATAACGGCTAAAAATACCTCCGACTGTATAGTAACCATCAAACCAGGGATCCCTTCCTGGGTCCGTGAAGAGTGCAGAAGGACATGCTGGGAGCAGCACCAGCCAAACCTAGATATGAGTGGACAACCTAGAGAAAATCTCACTGCCTTCAACTACAAATCAGGCCAACTTGCATGCTAAGAGGCATAAGCAGCCAGTTATGGACAGAGCTCAGTGATCCCACAATCAATGGTATAGATGTGTCTATAAGGTCCTTACACATTTAATTATAAAAGACAGTGGACAATGAGTGAGACCATTGGAGGAGAGGGCTGCTCTCTAACAATAAAATCCCCAGTTATGCAGGACAGCAGCACATCAAGGAAAAAATTAAGCTGCTGTAACTGGAACAATCTTCAGCCAGAAGGGCTGAGCAGATGATCCTTTTCAGCCTCCTTCAGTAGTCTCCAGCATCACATATCTCAATCTTCAGACAACTCAATTCACCCCACACAATGTCAACACATGGCTGGAGACACTGGAAACTGTGATTTAACACAAGAGATTGCCACATATGTAACCAAGCTGATCCATTCCAGCAAGAACACTGAGACCTACCTAAAATATGATAAATTGCCCAAGTATGTCCTGTACACAAAAAGCAGGGCCCTTGTGTTCCAGCCAGTCACTGACCCATCGGTGCAGGGTCTACCATGGAATTGTGAAGGAAGGTGTCAGCAATAATGGGATTCATCAGCAATAACCTGCTCAGTGTCATTCAGTTAATGTCCCATCAGGCTCACTCAGATCCTGAGCCCATTGCACGCTCAGTTAAAAAGAGGAGAATTCCAAAAGAGCAGTGAGCGTAATTACTGTTCACACCAAGGCACCATGTAACAGGGTGTGACAATAAGAGCCGGAGTATAGTTATACTTACTCAAAATCTGGGAGAATTTCTCTCCAGGTTGGAATTATCCCCAGCAACAATAATACCTGTTGTCAGTGTGAGTAATTCCCACCACAACAATAATGCACTCAGTGTGAATAATTATCATCAGCAACAATGATGTCTGTTGTCAGTGTGAGTAATTCCCCCCACAACAATAATCTGGTTGTCAGTGTGAGTAATTATCCCCAGCAACAATAATGCCTGTTGTCAGTGTGAGTAATTATCCCCAACAATAATGCCTGTTGTCAGTGTGGGTAACTATCTCTAGCAACAATAATGCCTGCTGTCAGTGTGAGTAATTGTCCCCAGCAACAATAATGCCTGTTGTGAGCGTGAGTAATTATCCCCGGCAACAATAATGCCTGTTGTCAGCGTGAGTAATTATCGCCAGGAACAATAATGCCTGTTGTCAGTGTGAGTAACTATCTCCAGCAACAATAATGCCTGTTGTGAGTGTGAGTAATTATCCGCAGCAACAATAATGCCTGTTGTCAGTGTGAGTAACTATCTCTAGCAACAATAATGCCTGTTGTCAGTGTGAGTAATTTTCCTCAGCAACAATAATGCCTGTTCTCAGTGTAATTAATTATCCACAGCAAAATTAGTGCCTGCTGGCAGTGTGAGTAATTATCCCCAGCCACAATAATGCCTGTTGTCAGTGTGAGTAATTATCCGCAGCAACCATAATGCTTGTTGTCACTGTGAGTATTTATCCCCTGCTACAATAGTGCCTGTTGTCAGTGTGAGTAATTATCCCCAGCAACAATAATGCTTGTTGTCACTGTGAGTATTTATCCCCCGCTACAATAGTGCCTGTTGTCAGTGTGAATAATTACCCTCAGCAACAATAATGCCTGTTCTCAGTGTAATTAATTATCCACAGCAACATTAGTGCCTGCTGGCAGTGTGAGTAATTATCCCCAGCCACAATAATGTCTGCTGTCAGTGTGAGTAATTATCCACAGCAACCATAATGCCGGCGGACAGTGTAATTATCCTCAGCAACAATAATGTCTGTTGTCTGTGCGAGTCATTTTCCTCAGCAACAATAATGCCTGTTCTCAGTGTAATTAATTATCCACAGCAAAATTAGTGCCTGCTGGCAGTGTGAGTAAGTATCCCCAGCAACAATAATTTCTGTTGTCAGTGAGAGTAATTATCTGCGGCAACAATAATGCCTGTTGTCAGTGTGAGCAATTATTCCCAAAAATAGTAACGCTTGTTGTCCGTGTGATTAATTATCCTTAGCAATAATAATGTCCGTTGTTAGTTTGAGTAATTATCCCCAGCAACAATAATGCCTGTTGTCAGTGAGAGTAATTATCCACGGCAACAATAATGCCTGTTGTCAGTGTGAGCAATTATCCCCATAAATAGTAACGCCTGTTGTCCGAGTGAATAATTATCCCCAGAAACAATAATGCCTGCTGTCAGTGTGAGTAACTCTCTCCAGCAATAATAATGCCTGTTGTCGGTGTGAGTAATTATCCACAGTAATAATACTGCCTGTTGTCAGTGTGAGTAATTAACCCCAGAAATAGCAATTCCCGTTGTCAGTGTGAGTAATTATCCTCAGCAATAATAATGCTTTTGTCAGTGTGTGTAATTATCCCCAGCAACAACAATGCTTGTTGTCACTGTGAGTATTTATCCCCCGCTACAATAGTGCCTGTTGTCAGTGTGAGTAATTACCCTCAGCAACAATAATGCCTGTTCTCAGTGTAATTAATTATCCACAGCAACATTAGTGCCTGCTGGCAGTGTGAGTAATTATTCCCAGCCACAATAATGTCTGCTGTCAGTGTGAGTAATTATCCACAGCAACCATAATGCCGGCGGACAGTGTAATTATCCTCAACAACAATAATGTCTGTTGTCAATGTGAGTAATTTTTCACAGTAACTATAATACCTGTTGACTGTGCGAGTCATTTTCCTCAGCAACAATAATGCCTGTTCTCAGTGTAATTAATTATCCACAGCAAAATTAGTGCTTGCTGTCAGTGTGAGTAATTATCCCCAGCAACAATAATTTCTGTTGTCAGTGAGAGTAATTATCTGTGGCAACAATAATGCCTGTTGTCAGTATGAGCAATTATCCCCATAAATAGTAACGCCTGTTGTCCGTGTGAGTAATTATCCCCAGCAACAATAGTACCTGTTATCAGTGTGAGTAGACAATAGACAATAGGTGCACGACTCGGACATTCAGCCCTGCGAGCCTGCACCGCCATTCAATATGATCATGACTGATCATTCCTAATCAGTATCCGCTCCCTGCCTTATCTCCATAACCCTTGATTCCACTATCTTTGAGAACTCTGTCCGACTCTTTCTTAAATTTATCCAGAGACTGGGCCTCCACTGTCCTCTTGGGCAGAGCATTCCACACAGCCACCACTCTCTGGGTGAAGAAGTTTCTCCTCATCTCTGTCCTAAATGGTCTACCCCGTATTTTTAAGCTGTGTCCTCTGGTTCGGCACTCACCCATCAGCAGAAACATGTTTCCTGCTGCCAGAGTGTCCAATCCTTTCATAATCTTACATGTCTTAATCAGATCCCCTCTCAGTCTTCTAACTCAAGGGTATACAAGCCCAGTCGCTTCAGCCTTTCAGTGCAAGGTAATTCCTCCATTCCAGAAATTGACCTCGTGAACCTACGCTGCACTCCCTCAATAGCCAGAATGTCTTTCCTCAAATTTGGCGACCAGAACTGCACACAGTACTCCAGGTGTGGTCTCACCAGGGCCCTGTTCAGCTGCAGAAGCGCCTCTTTGCTTCCATACTTAATCCCTCTTGTTATGAAGGCCAGCATGTTATTAGGCTTCTTCACTACCTGCTGTACCTGCATGCTTGCCTTCATTGACTGGTGTACAAGAACACCCAGATCTCTCTGTACTGCCCCTTTACCTAAATTGATTCCAGTTAGGTAGTAATCTGCCTTCCTGTTCTTGCCACCAAAGTGGATAACCATACATTTATCCACTTTAAACTGCATCTGCCATGCATCTGTCCACACACCTAAATTGTCCAGGACACCTTGTAATCTCCTAACATCCTCATCACATTGCACCCTGCCACTCAGCTTTGTATCATCAGCAAATTTTCTAATGTTATTGCTGATACCATCTTCTATATCATTAACATATATTGTAAAAAGCTTCGCTCCCAGCACGGATCCTTGCGGTACTCCACTGGTCACTGCCTGCCGTTCCAAAATGGAGCCGTTTATCACTACCCTTTGTTTCCTATCAGCCAACCAATTTTCAATCCAATCTAGTACTTTGCCCCCAATACCATGTGCCCTAAGTTTACTCACTAACCTCCTATGTGGAACTTTATCAAAAGCTTTCTGAAAGTCCAGGTACACTACATCTACTGGATCTCCCTCGTCCATCTTCAGAGTTAAATCCTCAAAAAACTCCAGAAGATTAGTCAAGCACGATTTTCCCTTCATAAATCCATGCTGACTCTGTCCTATCCTGTTACTACTATCCAGGTGTGCCGTAATCTCATCCTTTATAATAGACTCCAGCATCTTTCACACCACTGAGGTCAGACTAACTGGTCTACAATTTCCTGCTTTCTCTCTCCCACCTTTCTTAAAAAGTGGTATAACATTAGCCACTCTCCAATCCTCAGGTACCGATCCCGAATCTATCGAATTCTGGAAAATCATCACCAACGCATCCACAATTTCCCTAGCCACCTCCTTCAGGACCCTGGGATGTAGACCATCAGGCCCCGGGAAATTTTCAACCTTTAGACCTAACAGTCTCTCCAATACCAAATCCTGGCAAATACAGACTCCCTTAAGTTCAGGTCCTTCAGTCACTGTTACCTCAGGGAGATTGCTTGTGTCTTCCCCAGTAAACACAGATCTGAAGTACCCATTTAATTCTTCTGCCATTTCTTTGTTCCCTATAATATATTCCCCTGTTTCTGTCTTCAAGGGCCCAATTTTAGTCCTAACCATTTCTTTTTGCCTTGCACATACTTGAAAAAGCTTTTACTATCCTCCTTTATATTATTGGCCAGTTTACCTTCGTACCTCATATTTCCTTCTTAGTAATCCTCTGTTGTCCTTTAAAAGTTTCCCAGTCCTCTGTTTTCCCACTTATCTTTGTTACGTTATACTTTTTCTCTTTTAACCTTATATGTTTCTTAACTTCCCTTTCTTAACGTCCGCCCATGCCTCCTCCTGGGATCTTTCTTCCTTTTAGGAATGAACTGATCGTGCAACTTCTGCATTATACACAGAAATACCCGCCATTGTTCCACCACTGTCATCCCTGCTAAGGTACTGCCCCATTGAACTTTGGTCAGCTCCTCCCTCATAGCTCCATAGTTCCCTTTATTCAACAGAAGTACTGTCACTTCCGACTGTACCCTCTCCTTCTCAAATTGCAGATTGAAACTTATTGTATTATGGTCACTACTTCCCAACGGCTCCTTCACTTCGAGGTCTCTGACCAATTTTGGTTCATTACACAATACCAGATCCAGAATTGCCTTCTCCCTGGTCGGCTCCAGCATCAGCTGCTCTAAGAAACCATCTCTGAGGCACTCCACAAAGTCTCTTTCTTGAGGTCCAATACCACCCTGATTCTCCCAGTCTACCTGCATGTTAAAATCCCCCATAACAGATGTAGTAACATCTTTAACAAAGGCCAATTTCAGCTCCTGATTCAACTTACATCCGACATCCAGACTACTGTTTGGGGGCCTGTAGATGACTCCCAAGAGGGTCATACTACCCTTAGTATTTCGCAGCTCTATCCACACTGACTCTACATCCCCTGACTCTAGGTCCCCCCGCGCAAGGGACTGAATATCCTCCCTTACCAACAACGCCACTCCACCCCTTCTGCCCGTCAGTCTGTCCTTACGATAGCACGTGTAGCCTTGAATATTCATTTCCCAGGCCCTGTCCACTTGAAGCCACGTCTCAGTTATCCCCACAATATCGTATCTGTCAATTTTGAAAAGAGCCTCAAGCTCATCCATCTTATTTCTAATGCTTCGTTCGTTCATATCCAGTATTTTTAATTTGTTACTGCTCTCACCCTTCCCATCAACCACTATTCCACTCAACGTTTCAGCATGATCCCTTTTCGAATTTTCTGCCTCATTGATACAGTTGTCTTTCTTGACTTTGTCTTTCTTGACTTCTCGTGTTCTAACTTTCCCTTCAACTTCCTTTTTATACATCCAGTTTGTCCCCTCCCCCCCCCCTCCCGCTACTTAGTTTGTTCAAACATCCAGTTTGTCCCACCTCCCTGGTACTTAGTTTAAATGTAGCGATGTTGCAGTAGAAAACCTGCCTGCTAGAATGCTTGTCCCCAACCTATTGAGGTGCAAACCGTCTCTCTTGTAGAATTTATGTTTGCCACAAAATGTACCCCAGTGATTCAAGAATTTAAATCCTTGCTTCCTGCACCAGGTCCCCAACCATGCATTCACGTCCATGATCTCTCTGTTTCTGGCCTCACCAGCCCGAGGAACTGGAAGCAAACCAGAGATAACCACCTTGGACGCCCTGCTTTTCAGCCTTCTTCCTAGTTCTCCAAAGTTCCGCTGTAGAATGTGCCTCCGCTTCTTCCCGACATCATTTGTGCCGATATGTACCACCACCTCTGACTCTTCACCCTCGTCCTTGAGGATTTCCTGCACTCTTTCCGCGATGTCTTTCACCCTGGCACCAGGAAGACAACACACCATCCTTAAATCCCGTCTGCTGCCACAAAAACCCCGGTCAGTTCCTCTCACTATGGAGTCCCCTATTACCACGGCTCTGTGCCATGTCTGAGTCTTCCGCTCTGCCTCTGCGCCAACTTTTGATTGGCAGACCTGGCCGAGTAATTATTCCCAACAACCATAGTGCCTGCTGTCAGTGTGAGTAATTATCCCCAGCAACCATAATGTCTGCTGTCAGTGTGAGTAACTATCCCCAGCAACCATAATGCCTGCTTTCAGTGTAACTATCTCCAGCAACAATAATGCCTGTTGTCAGTGTGAGTAATTATCCCCAGCAACTATAATGTCTGTTTCAGTGTGAGTAATTGTCCCCATCAACAATAATGCCTGTTGTCAGTGTGAGTAACTGGAACTCCAGGAGAGATCTGCAGTCATTCCTCAGGAAAGAGAGTGTCCGAGGCTCAACCATTTCCAGCTGCTGCAATGACGCTCTCTCCATCATAAGGTCAGACGGGGGATTGGTCACTGATTATATACCATTCCTGAAACAGGCCATGCTGAAATGTAACAAGACCTGGAAATTATCCAGGTTTAGTATGACAAACCTGATGAAGGGCTCTGGCCCGAAACATCGAATTTCCTATTCCTTGGATGCTGCCTGACCTGCTGTGCTTTAACCAGCAACACATTTTCTGCTCTGATCTCCAGCCTCTGCAGACCTCACTTTTTACACTTAAAATGACAAACGGCAACTAATAATCCACATAAATATTAGACAAAAAGTAACAATAAAAATTCAAACCATTTTGACCTTCCATAACATTCCCATCACTGAGTCCTCAATACCACGTTTATTAGAATCCTGGGTGCTATCATTGCCCAGAATGTGCCCTGGACTGGCCCCATAAATAATACTGCCTTTAAGAGCAAGTCAGATGCTAGGAAATCTGCAGTGAGCAACTGACCTGCTGATTCCTCAAAGGCTGTGATGAATTACATCCCAGGAATAACACAGGACAAAACCAACTCATTTAATTACTATCACTTCCATGACCATTCATCCACTCCATCACTGATGCTCAATAGTGGCGATGTATACCATTTACAAGGTTCACTGCACCAAGCTTTATTGGACAGCAATGTTGAAACCCACTTTAATCTAGAAGAACGAAGGCAATGGGTTCTTTGGAAAACCAGCGAACTGCAAGCTCACTCCTTCATACGGTCAGATGTAATGATATTTGCTCATGAGTTTATAATTCCCTACTTCTCAGATCACGAAATCAGTCTGAATGCTGCAAGACTTCGACAACAGCCAGGCCTGGGCTGACAAGTGGCAAATAACATTCGAGCCACACAAATGTCAGACAATAACCATCATAAACCATCCCACCATCGCTATTCAACATTCAAAGACAGTACCATTGCTGAATCCATTGGCACTAACATTCTCAGATTTATCCAAGACTATACAGCTGCTGTAGTTAGAGCATCAGATCAGAAGTTAGGAAGCCTGCAGCGAGTAACTTTTTCTCCTGCCTTGCCAAAGTCTGTCCAAGATCTCCAAGGTTCAAGTCAGGATTTGATGGAACAATCTCCACTTGTCTGATGAGTGCAGCTCCAACAGTACTCAGACAGGTTGACACGATTAAAGTATAAGCAGCCCACTTGATTCGTCCCCATCCACAATGACATCCTCCCTCCCCCACCGACACTCAGCAACAGGTGTGAGTACCATCGCCCTCCTTAGACAGTACCATCCACACTCATTACCACTGCCACCAGGAAGGAAAAGGGCAACAGTGATCATAGTTCATTTGATTTTAACTTAAGTATTGTAATGGACAAACCAAGACTAAGTGTTGGAGTTTTCGTGTAACTCGGTCTAAATTTATTAAACTGAGAAGGGATTTCTTCAAGTGAACAGGAAACAATAACGAGAAGATAAATCAGAAACAAAGCAGTGGCAGGTATTCTGAGGGGAGATTAAAGTGGTTCCCAGGAAATGTGATCTCACAGAGTAAAATAGCGTCAGACTGCTAAATCCAGAGCTCTCTTGAAATCTAGGAACACACAGACAGAACAGGAAAGCTTACATAAGACAGTGGGAACTCAATACCCCAGAAAGCTGAGAGGAGTGCGGAATGTGGAGGGGTGAGGTCCAATGCGAAATTAGGAAGCAAACAGTGTGTGTGAAATTATGCTGGCAAGACATATCAAACAATCTTTAGCAGATTTCTTTTCAAAACAGAGAAGGAAAAGTGAAATAACGAATATCAAAGGCAAACAATGGAAACCACATGTAGCTGTGGATGGTTTGTATATGGGTCTGAGTTTCAATTAAAGTTAAAACTGACCTCTTTTTCTGACCAAATTAGAGTTCCAGTCAAACCTTCCCAGCCTCATTCTTGCCCCATTGAAGGCTGCTCTCAGTCAACTAATGATTCTCACTCTCAATTATTGCATATCATTCTCTACCACTTTCCTGAACTTTACGATAAAATGATCGCTGCACCCCAAAACGTTCCCCTACTGACACTGGATCCCACCTCTTTCCCAAGGACAAGGTCCAACAGTACATGCTCTCTTCGACTGGACACATACTCCTGAAGTGAGCTGGTTCTCCATGTAATCCAGGAACACTCGCCCCTCATGACTCTTCACAACCAGTAACCCAGTCAATATCTGGAAATATTAAGTTTCTCAATATTAGTAGTCTGTAGTATTGTTATCGCTCTCAAATGCCCTTGCATATTTATTCTCTCCATCCTTTCAAATGGTTTCTGACCGACAGACTGTACCTCACAGTTTACTTGTACACTTTTTGTTCTGTATTTATCTCCAGTCAAATTCATTCTGTCCTTGGACAGATCCTCTTTCTCTTGGACTCTTTAACTAACGCTAATCTAAACCCATACTTCTACCTTCAACCATTCCCTTCCCTTCTGTCATTTTGGAATGCTTCATACCCAGCAATATTTAACACCAAGTCCTGCCATTCCTTGAGCCAGCTCTGGGTGATCAACACATCAGATTACCACACAGCAATCTGCATCTGGAACTGATCACACTCCGAGTCTTCATGTCCATGCAGAGTACCTCAGATTAAGGCTTTCTTTCTTACTCCATCTTCCACTGATAAAATTGTTGTTGTAAATTTGTACCAACTGCAGCTCCCATTATTTTGACAATCCTGGTACTCTCCTCTACTATTCCTTTTTGGATCCTAAGCACACGCCAAGTTATTTTCAATCCCTCCCAAACCCCGTAAGAAATTCAGTCCCAGCTCTGTCACGTTAGCCCATCCAGCTTATACAGTTACTGCCTTCCCCAGAACCAGTCCCAATGTCCCAGGAATCTGAAGCCTTTCCTGCTGCACCATCATTCCAGTCACATTTACATCTACCTAAAACTCCGAGTCTTGTTCTCACTTGCGCACGGCACTGGCAGTAACCCAGGGATTGCTACATTTGAGGTCCTGCTTGCTAACCATCCACCTTGCTCCCTAAATTCTGATTCCCAGACCACTTCACCCTTCCTACCCAGGTCATTACGACCAAAACGGACATGACCTTTGACTGCTCACTGTACCACAGATGAATGTCCTGCAGACACAGTGACATTCTTAACCCCACTATCCTGTAATTACAGACACGCCGACACCTTCTTCAATTTCCTGACATCCCTGTGATTGTTGCTCCTCCTTCCTTCTCCCTCCCCTCCTGTACAGTAAGGCTGCTTGTGGTGCCACAGACATGGCTCTGACTGCCCTCCCCTGAGCAGTCAGCACCTTCATCAGCTTCCTAGCTGGGAAACTGATTTGGGAGGGAGACACCGGGATATTCCTGGATTCCCTGGCTGTTTCACTTCAATTGCTTGGGCGCCGATTCCCTTCCTTATTCCAAGCAGTCATGTGTCAGGATGATTTGTTCTGTGTGTGTGGGCTATCCCTCTAACTCTCAGCATCACAAAGTCTCTAGTCAGTGTCTGATCTCTATGACCCAGTGTTCATCTAGGACATGAGCAGGGGCTATGACTTCCCAATGCAACAGAAACCATTTTCCTTCTGACAAATGTGTCTTGCCTTGTCGTAAAATGCAATATGCCTCGAGTAACTTAATTTATTACTTAGAATGAAGTTAACAGCCGGGAAATAACAATATGGTTAAGTCCCTTATTCCACTGTGCCTTATTGAGCTTAACTTATTCTACTGGCTCAGTATAATAAATTCACATCCACCTCATATTTCTGAGTTCAATCATTACTTTAGAATTTGAAAAAATAAATTTGCTGACTAACAGCAATTAACTGATAGTCATTAATAACGGTTTGTTATCAGCCAATGAACTTACAGCCTTTTCTGTGATGGCTCTTACACTTCTTTCAACCTCAGTGCAGGCAGGTCCCAGCAGCAGAACGTTATCTCTGTGACTCCCAGCTACGTGTAATCCTCCAGCTCCCACTCCACTCTGCTCCCTCACAGGGTCACCGTCTCTGTCACTCCTAGGTCCGTGTAATCCTCGAGCTCCCACTCCACTCTGCTCCCTCACAGGGTCACCGTCTCTGTGACTCCCAGGGACGTGTAATCCTCCAGCTCCCACTCCACTCTGCTCGCTCACACGGTCACCGTCTCTGTGACTCCCAGATACGTGTAATCCTCCAGCTCTCAGTCCACTCTGCTCCCCACAGGGTCACCATCTCGGTTACACCCAGGCATGATTATGCCAAGATCTTCAGTGCTGCTTTATATTCTCCCAGGTGTATGTCAGTCTCAAGCTCCTGCTCCAAGTTGCTCGCTCACATATTCACTCCCACTGTGACTCAGTCCTGATTTCGAAGCTCTTGATCTGCTGCTTCTCCAACTCCAAGTCCCAGTCGGCCTCGATTCTCCCTTCTGATGTATATTCTCCCGGTCTCTGTTGCTCTCTCTCATATCCTCTCCCTTTGTAACTCCCAGGTCATGATAGGCCTCAAGCTTCAGCTGAGATTTATAACATCCCATTCCGCACTGCTCTCTTACAGGATTGCCGTTGTGCCTGGAAGACAGTGAAAACGATGAGGATTAGACAGAGCAGAGGATTTTACAGTAACGGAGAGAACTGTATGGGATGGAACAGGTTATCTGGGGAGGTATGCAGACCTACAGTGCCTAAAGCAGGTTACTGGAAGAAAAAGCGAGAGTTGCAAGCGCTGAAGACAGCAAAGGAAAAGGAGAGACAATGGCTTATTTATGATGCAATTTTGTAGAGTCTAAAGGGCTTTGTCTGACCTGCTTACAGAGATGCATAGACTTTAACAAATGCAAATTGAGAGCCAGCAAGTGTTGTATGGTACTGGAGACTGTTGAATGTTACAGAGTTCGAAGACTTTCAGTAACTGGGGGGAATATAAACTTTTGGAGCTCTGGTTGTATTCTAGGACCCTCAGGACATGAGGAGGTGCAGAGAATGGGAGCATTCCAAATAGTGGGATTGTAGGAACTGGAAGTCCTGAGATGGATAAGGAGGAAGAAAAGTAACAATTTAGCACACGCAACCATTGTAATTATAGAGATTTAAGGACGGGAGCCTGTGCTGTCATTGATTACAATTATATGGAGAGTTACAGAAGCTGAAGGGACTACAAATTTAAAAAGGGAGTGATTTTATGTGATCAGAATTTAAGCAAGATTAAATAAATCTTAGTGATCTCTAGCACAGATGGGAATGGAGGAGGTGAGATATTGCAAGGAACTATAAGAGTTAAACGTCGGGGCGGATGTCAGATACAAAAGGGAGAGCTGCATTGTCTGTGTGCAGTTACAGACATGAGGAGTGTTGTAGCGCCTGCTGGAGAGGACACACATAACAACAGTTCCAACGGCGGGTGCAGTGGCTCAGGAAGGCAGCTCACTACCACCTTCTCAGGGACAACTCCAAATAAACAATAAATTCTGGCTCAGCCATCAATGCTCATGTTCAGGAATGAATGTGTAAAAGATCTACAAGTAGAACTGAGGTCACTCAGGAAGGCACTTTCAGCAGCCCTTCACAAACCCATAACCACTATGCCCTCGAAGAACAGGAGCTCCTGGTGCACGAGAACACCAGCATTTTCAACGTGCCCTCCAAGACACGCTCCATCCTCTCAGCACGGCGTATGTCCCTACACGCAAAAGACTGCAGTTGGTCAGGAAGGCAGCTTCCCCAGGGAATTACAGATGGGAGGGTAATGGAAAAACTCTGCTGGTTACAGCCAGACAGAAAAATAAATTCAGCAGTGTGTGTGAAATGAAATTTCCATTTCAGAACAACATGCTGAACGTGGATAGAGGATTTGTCTGATTGGCACAAGACAGAGAATGTGAAGAAAGGGGTCTTTTTCACGATGGGAACTGGTGATGAGGGGAGCTCCGCAGGGGTCAGTATTGGGATGACAATCTACATGTTATACATTAAGAGTCTGGACAAAGGATGTGAAGGGGGTACGAGAAATTGGTTTCCAAGAAAGATCCCAGGGATGAAATTCGTGTCATATGAGGAGCAGGTGAAGTCTCTGGGTCTGTACTTGATGAAGTTTCAGAGGCGGTGGCAGAATCCCATTCAAACTTACAGAATACAGAGGGGCCTGGATGGTGTGGACGTGAGCAAGATGTTTCCACGATCAGGAGAGACTAGGGGCCAAGGGCCCAGCTTCAGAGTGAAGGGATGACCCTTTACAATGGAAATGTGGAGGAATTTATTCAGCCAGAGGGTGATGGATCTGTGGAACTTACTGCCTCGGGGGGATGTGGAGACGAGTAATTCAGTGCATTTAACTCAGAGATAGATAGGTTCTTGGTGAGTAAGGAGATCAAGGGTTACAGGGAGTAGGCGAGTGAATGAGGTTCAGAGACAATTCAGACAGAATCGAATGGTGTCACAGACTCGATGGACCGAATGGCCTAGTTCCACCCTATATATGATGGTGTTATGGACGGTCCTCATTCCATGGGTTTCTAAGTGTGCAGTTATCATTTCTGGCTTATCATTTACCATACATTCAAGCACTTTCCTGATCATTACGGTCACCTCTTGGTTTCAGAATGACTGCAGAAAGCTACACCACAGAGTAACTTGGGAATCATTGTGCATAAATCTCATAAAGGTGTTATACAAGGCCAGCAGGACATAGAGAAGGCAAATGGAATGTTGGGATAGACTCCAAAGGGAATGGAGAATTTAAAAAAGGGAAGGTTTGGAACAACTACAGAGGACTCCAGTAAACCCACACTGAGAATACTGTGAACAGGTTTGGTCCCCTATCTAGGGGGAAAATGTTCTTGCATTGAAGGCAGTCCTGATAAGATTTAACAGACTGATCCTCAGAATTGAGAGATATTGATGGGAAAAGATTGAGAAGGTTGAATGTGATCTCATTAGCATTTAGAAAATGAGGCAAATTTACTGATAACCGAAGATTCCTCTGTTCTTGCAAGTTCGGTTTCTGATATGTTGGTTCCCCTGACCGAGGATCTGTAACCGGAGATAAAGGGGAATGCAGGCACGAGGTAACCTTAAGAAAAAAGCTGGGTTGTAGAGGCTGGAGGATGTTACAGAGTTCGGTCGTTCGAAATCACTGTTGGTGTCTAGAGATCAGATAGGTTGTCGGGCTGAAATACGTCACTGAGAGGTACAGGAAAATCAGTCCAGAAGGAGTTACATTGATCGGGAGGAATATAGGTTCTAGAGATGACACAGATAAGGGCGGCAGTTGGAACTAAAGGAGATACAGAAACTGGGAGTGATGTAGGGACTTGAGATTACATAGATTGGGGTGGTAGTTGGATGTGCAGGATTTTATAGAGAAAGGGAGGATTAGACGGACTAGAGATTACACAGATTGGGGTGGTAGTTGGAGCTACAGGAGTATATAGAGAAGGGAGGATTGGAGGGACTGGAGATTACACAGATTTGGGTGGTAGTTGGAGCTACAGGAGTTTATAGAGAAGGGAGGATTGGAGGGACTGGAGATTACACAGATTTGGGAGGTAGTTGGAGCTACAGGAGTTTATAGAGAAAGGGAGGATTGGAGGGACTGGAGATTACAGAGATTGAAGTTGTAGTTGGAGCTGCAGGATATTACAGTGAAAAGAAGCTTGGACTGACGGGAGATAACACAGATATGGATGGTAGTTGGAGCAGTAGGACTACAGAAATGGGGACAGTTGTAGGGACTGGAGAGGACACGGGTAGGGATGGTAGTTGGAGCTGCAGGAGTTTATAGAGATGGCAGGACTGTTGGTACTGGGGACTACATTGACATGGACAATAGTTGGAGCTGCAGGAGTGAGTGAGATAGGGAGGGCTGAAGGGGCTGGATCAGTTCACACAGCAAGAGAGAATTGTCGCGATTGGAGGGACCAGAGATGATGATGGTTATAGGGCTGCAGGAGTTCAGAGAACTAGTGAGCGCTGTGAAGGTAGGATTGAAACATTCCCATCAGTTTCACAGAGATGTTGAGTGCTGTTCAGGAGTTGATTACCGAAATCGAGAGAGTTGCAGATACTGGAAGATATGACAAAGACAGTAAGCTGTAGTATTTGAAGAGGTTACAGCATCAGGATGCATTGAGGAGTTGGAGGCTGCTACAGGTGTTAAACATGCAGCAGGGGATCAATAACCTTATATTGATTAGGATGATTGGAAGCTGTGGAGATAAAGAACGAGAATTGCAGGAACTGAAGAATATCACAGATGAGGAGTAACATATGTACTAGAGGTGTTAGAACATGAGATGTGCTGTATTCAATGGAGTCAGGGAAGATACAGGGAGATCTGAAGGGACTACACGTGATATAAAGGATAGTAAGGCTCCTCAGTGTCGGATGGGGGAAGTTTTCACAGACAGGGAGATTCTTTTTTGGAATTGTGTTATTTACAGAGATTAAGAGTGCTGTATAGAATTGAGGAACGAACAGAGATATGGAAGGCTGTAGTTAATGAAAACATTTGTTGCTGTCGGATGCTGAGGTTCTGGAAATTATGTGGACCGGAAAGCTGGACAATCTGCAAGAGCTTACAGAGACAGGAACAGCAATAGAGCCGGAGACACTAACACAGAAAGGGAGTATTGCACACACTGGAGGGGTTTCCACTTTAGGGATGGTTGTAGGGGAGTGTAACATTTACACAGATAGGGGTGTAAGAGCTGGAGAATATTATGGAGATGATAAAATGGATGGACAGACTAGAGGAACTTACATTGACAGAATGGGTGATAGCAACATTAGGATGTTACAGAGATATTGAGTCTTGTAGGAACTGGATTGGGAGAGTCACGGGCATTGGAATGGGTTCTGCAGGGAGTGCTACAGGGACCTGAGAGGATTACGCAGATAGGGATGACTGTAAGATCTTCACATTATCATCGGCTTTCAGGAGTGGAAGAAGTTACACAGATAAGGAGGGATGTTGGAGAAGTGGGAATTCCCAGGGAATCGAATGTTTGGAGGGTTTGGGTCTGTTTATAGGTAAAGCGATTATCTTTAGCGACAATATTATGGAACACAGAGGGAGAGTTTAAATTAGAGGCCCCACAGCATGGAAACAAGCACTTCGGCCGAACAAGTCCACACCAACCGTCTGGAGAGTAACCCACACAGACCCATCTCCCTCTGATTAATGCAACTAACACTACGGGCAATTTAGAACGGCCAATTCACCTGACCTGCATATCTTTGGAGTGTGGGAGGAAACCGGAGCCTCCAGAGGAAACCAACGCAGACATGGGGAGAATGTGCAAACTCCACACAGACAGTCACGCAACGCTGGAATCGAACCTGGATCACTGGCACTGTGAGGCACCATTGCTCAACACTGAGCCACTGTGCTGCCCCAAATTGCAGAATTACACAAAGAGAGGATGTTTGCGGTGCTGGGAGAAATGTCGGGAGTGGAGGAGCAAACAGAGATATGGAGTGCTGTTGCGGCTGGAAAAGTGTCTGGAGGTGTTTATATAGATAGGGAGGTCGGTAGGGATCGGAGATAGTTACTGAGGTTGTGTGGTGGTATAGGCTAGGTGGCAGGAATGTGATCTGCCTGCAGAAGGTTATAGTCATATCAAGTTCTCTTGGGACTTTAGGAAGGTACACAGGTAGGTATTTTGGTCTAGCCTGGAGGATTTTACAGAGATGGGGTGGACTGTAAGTATTGTGCGAAACTACAGAATTAGGGATCATTGTACTGAGTGCACGATGAGATTATTGAGATTTGGCATGTTGAGACTGGACCAATTTACAAATAGGGAGAGATGTCAACACTGGAGTAGGTTTCAAATATACAGCAGGATTATGGGAGGAGTGGAGGATACAGTAATATGAAATTTTCTGGAATTACAAGCATTAAAAATTCTGGCGTAGATGAGTTGGGCCGAAAGGTATGTTTCCTTGCTGTATGACACTACCACATGACAAGAGACAGTGTGAGAGAGGAGAGAACAGAAAGATCTCAATTTCAATACAAAATCCTTGAGCGAGGCCTGCTTCCCCTCTGTTGTCCTGATGCTCACTATGACATCACAGGCATGGATGAATAAATGTGAACTCCCGATGCTGTTTCAGGAAGGCTCAGTACAGTCGATCTGAAAGTCATCCTCTCACAAGAGGGTGGAAATTGAGCCTGGGACCATCATGCTCTGTGTTCACTCTTCAACACAGTACCTATGTCATTTTATCTGAACCAAAGTTCCATCCCTTAAATGTTCTCTGCTCTGTTCACTGTGAGTGATCCTACCTCGCAGCAGGATTTATTGAAGGTTCCAGATCTCACTCTCCATCGCTCTGGCTGACCAACCGTCTTCAATAGTGATAGACGAGACAGGAGTTGGGAATTCTGCTGAGTCAGGAATATCCTGAGTACCTACATGAGGCAGAGAAATAGACAGAATGGTAAATCAGACTGATGTAGTGAGGGTAACACATGGAGAATGACACTGAGTCCCACAGAGATCTGGAATATCCCAGTCTCCATCCCTGGCCTGTGCTGCTGCTTCTCTCTGGAGTGGAGAATTCTCTTGGCTCAGGATCTGGAGTAGCTGCAAAAGGTGCAGTCACCAGCAGCAATTAGACCATCACAGTGACAGATACCACATGGAGAGATACTGAGTGATAGCACCAGAGTGCAGGAAGGTATCATGATCAAACCACGGTCAAGATGAAGGGGTTTGATTCATGCTGCAATGGGATCAATACTCAGGGATGAGTGAGCTATCAGTGGGCCCGGCGATGGCCTAGTGTTACTCTCACTAGCCTGTTCATCCAGAATTTAATGGTGGTGTCAGGGATACCCATCTGACTGCTTAATATCGTATAAATAAGGACATCTGTCATAAGCAGACGGTCTGGCCTACATATGAATCCAGACCTAGAGCAATGGGATTGGCTCTCAACTGCCCTCTGAAATGGTCTGGCAAGCCACTCAGCTCTCGGACAACTGGAAGTGGGCATGAAATGCTGACCAGCCAGAGACAGCAAAATCCTATGAGTGCATTAAAAACAACACTGCTGAAACCAGTGTCCTGGTTAATCATGTCGGTAGGTTTATGGACAGGGCTTTAAACTGGCAGAGAGGATGCAAGAACAGGGTTCAGGTGAAATGAGCTTTCCAAATTCAAAGAGAAAATGTGAAGCCTTGGAACAGTATGGGAACGTGGTTGAAGACAAGCAGAAAGGAACAGGAAGGGACAGAGTTTAACTAAAACTGTACATCAGCAAATCGGTTTGTGACAGGACATTATGGGAAAGAGTAAATAATAATGTTTTTATTTGGAATTGCCAAAATATCTGCAATAAGGTAATAGACTTGTGACATAGAGATAAATGACATTTGGTCAGCAGAGAAACGTGATTACAGGGTGAACAAAGGTGGAGCATAAATATTCAACGGTAAACAACCTTACAGGATCTCAGGCAGAATGGAAAAGCAAGATGGGAACCCTGACAGTAATGGCAACAAAGGCATTACAGAGAAAGCATTTGGCATCAGATTATGCAGCTGAATCATCCTGAATGCAAATTCTGGGTGCTACTACGTGACAAAAAAATAGGCAGGATAACAGTTTTTACACTCCCGACAGTATTGCTCATCCCTGATTTAAACAGTAATTCATTTGAATTTGTAACAAAGGTGGTGGGATAATTTTGGGAGACGTCAACCTTTGCATAATCTGGGTCAGACACATTGGTAAGAGTGATATTATCCGAGATCCTCCTTGAATGTTTTGGTCAGAGTTTCTTTGACTAACACATTGTGCAACTGGCTAGGGATGTAACTATCTCAGATCAACAGTTGGTTGATGAAATTGAGTGAAGGAAAATATCACATCGAGATTCTCCAGGAAATTATCCTGGAATTCAAAGAGACTATGACAATTTAAAGTGACCATAAAGCACATCCGAACATCAGTAACAAAGCCAATTACATGATTTTGAGAGAGAACTGACCAAGGTAAACAGGGGAAACAGACTGAAATGCCAGGCTGTAAATGAACAGTGGAAAACATTTAGAGCCAGAGTGTCCTAGAGACGTACAGCACAGAAATAGACCCTTCAGTCCAACTCGTCCACGCCGACCAGCTCTCCTTTCCTAATCTTGTCCCATCTGCCAGCACTTGGCACAAATCCCACTAAACCCTTTTTATTCATATACCAATCCAGATGCCTTTTGAATGCTGCAATTGTACCAGCCTCCACCACTTCCTCTGGCAGTGCATTCCATACATACACCACAGTGCGTGAAAACGTTGCCCTTAGGTCCTTTTAAAATCTTTCATCTCTCATCCTAAACCTATGCCCTCTAGCTTTGGTCTCCACCACCTCAGGGAAAAGACCTTATCTGTTTATCCTGTCCATGCCGCTTATGATTTTATAAACCTCAAGAATGTCACACCTTAGCCTCTGACGCTCCAGGGAAAACAGTCCCAGTCGTTTCAGCCTCTCCCTATAGATCATATCCTCCAACCCTGGCAACATCCTTGTAGATCTTTTCTGAACACTTTCAAGTTTCACAACATCTTTCCGATAGGAGGGAGAACAGAATTGCACGCAACATTCCAACAGTGACCTAACGAATGACCTGTACAGCTGCAAATGACCTCCAAACTCTGATACTCAATGATCTGACCAACAAAGGAAAGCATACCTAACACCGTCTTCACTCTCCTATCTACCTGTGACTCCACATTCAAGGAGCAATGAACCTACACTCCAAGGTTTCTTTGTTCAGCAACACTCCCTCTAACTTTGCCATTAAGTGTATAAATCCTGCTAAGATGTGCTTTCACAAAATGCAGCACCTCGCATTTAGCTGAATTAAGCTCCATTCGTCACTCCTCAGCCCATTCGCCCATCTGATCAATATCCCATTGTACTCTGAGGTAACCTTATTCACTGTCCACTATATCTCAAATTTTGGTGTCATCTGCAAACTTATTAAAGGTACCTCCTACGTTCATTTATATAATGATGAAAAGTAGTGGACCCAGCACCGAACTTTGTGGCACACCATCGGCCTCCAGTGTGAAAAATAACCCTCCTCAACCAACTTGTGTCTTCTACCTTTGAGCCAGTTCTGTATCCAAACGACTAGGTCGCCCTGAATTCCATGAGATCTAACCTTGCTAACCGATCTTCCATGAGGAACCTTTTCAACACCTCACTGAAGTCCATGTAGATCACATCTAATGATCTGTCCTCATCAATCCTTTTTGTTACTTATTCAAAAAACGCAATCAATTTCTTGAGGCATGATTTCCCACACACAATGCCATGCTGTCTATCCCTAGTCACTCATTGCCTTTCTAAATACATGTAATTCCTATCTCGCAGGATTTCCTTCAACAATTTACCCACTACTGATGTCAGGCTCACAGGTCTATAGTTCCCTAGCTTTCCCTGACCACCTTTCTTAAATGGTTAGCCAACCTCCAAACTTCCAGCACTTCACCTGTGATGATCAGTGATACAAATTTCTCAGCAAGAGCCCCATCGATCAGTTCCCTATCTTCTCACATAGTTCCAATGTACACCTGATCAGATCCTGGGGATTTATCTGCTTTTATGCTTTTCAAGAATTCCAGCACCTCCTCCTCTTTAATATGGACGTTTTTCAAGATGTCACTGTCTATTTCCCCACATTCTATATCTTCCATTTCCTTCGGGACTGTAAACACTGATGTAAAACAGTCGTTTAGTATTGCCCCTACTCCTGCGGCTGCACACAAAGGCTGCCCTGCTAATCTTTGAGGGGCCCTATTTTCTCCCTAGTTACCCTCTTGTCCTTTATGTATTTATAAAAACCCATTGGATTCTTCTTAACCCTATTTGCCAAAGCTATCTCATGTACCCTTTTTATCCTCCTGATTTCTTTTTAAGTATACTCCTCCTTGCTTTATAGTCTGAGAATTCACTTGACTTGTCGTGTCTATACCTGACAAATGCTTCCTTCTCTTTCTTAATCAAAACCTTTGTTCTCTAGTCATCCAGAATTCCCAACACCCATCAGCATTTCCTTCCATCCTAACTGGAATATTATATACTGTCTCTGAAAATCCGTTATCTCATTTTTGCAGGCTTCCCATCTTCCAATGATAAAGATTTCATTCCCTCAAAATGCAAACTCCCCAATTTCTGCATCTCACAAAACTGTCTCTTGAAAATAATGAAAAAATAGAGAACATTCTAAACGAAGGCTTCGATGTGGTGAGCTTTGATCAGTCCTGTAGATCTGGAGATCACCACCTGCACGGTGAGTGCTTTCTCCCAGAGCAGCACCAGGACACTGTCAGGCACACAGACAGAATGGGCAAATACATTCCCATCAGAACTCACATCTCCCAGCCTGGAAATCTGAAATTGTGCACGGATAGTCTGGTAAACATCTCCAAAATTATTTAATAAGATCGGCCTAATCATCAAATCAAAAACAAATCAACCACTCACACTAAAACATCCTTCATGTCCCACACCCATTCTCGATCCCATCCTGCAGGTTATACGAATCCCACTACCTCTAACCTCCTGAAGGATCTTCATGCCCTCCTACATTTGTACCATCCTCCATTTACTGCAGCCCTTCCTACCTCCGTAACATGGCCCAGACTCGACAACTCTTCCTTCCTATGCAATATTCCCCAGAAGGGCACTGGAGTATGGTGGTGTTTACAGAGTTAGGGAGAGATATCAGGACAGGAGGATTTTGCATTTATTAGTAATATTGAAGTGACTAAAATTGGCTTCGGTAATTTTCAGTACTAACGCCAATAAAGGAGGTTACAGAGCTAAAGAGGATTGTAGGGACTGGAAGACGTTTCGCAGTTTATGAATTTTGTGGGGACTGGGGGAAGGTACCAAAATAGGGAGGGTTTAAGATTGAAGGATTCTGCTGAAAACGTCTACTGAGTTAACGGCAGGATTCTTGATAGTGTGGAGTAACACAAGAATCTTGCGGTCCACGTTCATAGATCCTTCAAAGATGTCAGCCAAGTTGATAAGGTTGGAAGAAGGCGTGTAACGTGTTAGCTTTCCTTAGCAGGGGGATTGACTTGACGACCATTGAGGTTGTGCTGCAGCTCCACACAGCCCTGGTTAGTCCACTCTTGGAATATTGTGTTATGTACTGGTCACCTCGTTATAGGAAAAATGTGGAGCGGGTGCAGAAACGATTTATCAGGATGATTTCTGGATTTGAGGACAGGTCTAATGAAGAAATGTTGGGGAAGCCAGGGCTTCTATCAATGGAATTGAAAAGGATGAGACCTGACTTGATAGATGTGTACGAGCTGATGAGAGGCATACATAGAGTGGGTGGCCCGAGAATGTTCCTTTTGTGAAAATGGCTATAATGGTGGGGCATAATTTTAAGGTACTTGGAGGAAGGTTTATGGGAGATGTCAGAGGTAGGTACGTTACACGGAGAGTGGTGGGTGTGTGGAATGCACCACCAGCGTTGGTGGTAGAGAGAGTTACATTAGGGACATTTAATTAATTTTTGGAAACGCAGATGGATTATAGTAAAATGAATTTCTCAAAATGGAGACCTGTGACCTGTGGTGTTCCACGAGGTTCCGTGCTGGGTCCCCTGTTGTTTGTGATATACATAAATGATTTGGAGGAAGGTATCAATTGCCTGATTAGCAAGTTTGCAGATGACACGAAGATTGGTGGAGCAGTAGATAGTGATGGGGACAGTCAGAGAATACAGCAGTGTATAGATCGATTGGAGAGATGGGCAGAGAAATGGCAGATGGGGAGTTCACTCCAGGCAAATGCGAGGTGATGCATTTCAGAATATTCAATTCAATAGCAAGCTAAATGGAAAAGTGCTGGGGAAAATTGACGTACATAGAGATCTGGGTTTTCAGGTCCATTGTTCCTTGACGGGGGCAACGCAGGTCAGTAAAGTGATTAAGGTGGCATACAGTATGCTTTCCTTCATTGGACGGGCTATAGAGTAAAAGAGTTGGCAGGTCATGTTACAGTTGTATTTGATTTTGGTTCGGCCACATTTGGAATGATACATACAGTTCTGATCACCACATTACCAAAAGGATGTAGATGCTTTGTAGAGGGTGAAGAGGAAGTTCACCCAGACGTTGTCTGGTATGGAAGGGACCAGCTATAAAGAGAGGTTGAATAGATTCGGATTAATTTTATTAGAAAGACAAAGGTTGACTGAGGACCTGATTGATGTCTACAAATTCATGAGATGTATAGACAGGGTGGATAGCAAGAAGCGTTTTTTCCCAGAGTGTGGAACGCAGTTACTGGGGTCACAAACTCAAAGTGAGAGGGGAAAGGTTTAGGGCAGATAACCTTGGAACGGTCTTTATGCTGAGGGTGGTAGGGGCCTGGAACATGTGGCCAGCGGAGGTGGTAGAGGCAGGAACAATGAGGTCCTTTAAGATTCATGAATAGGCAGGGAGCAAAAGGATACACATCCTTAGAAAATAGGCAGCAGGTTTAGGCAGAGGATCTGGATCGGCACAGGTGTGGAGGGCCAAAGGGCCTGTTCTTGTGCTGGGATTTTCTTTGTTGTTTTCTCCTTTGAATTGCCTGCAAGTTGGTTTGATATTAGAGTATGATAAAATTTCAGCACATTATCAAGGGCCGAAGGGCCTGAGCTGTGCTGTACTGTTCTATGTTCTAAATAGGGAGGGTCACAATGGCAGGAAGGTGTTTCAGGAGGCTTGAGAGGATGAGATCTGAATGGTAGACACAACTGGGAAGGTTTGCTCGGAGTGCCAGAGGTAACAGAAACACCAATGACCTGATCTGGAGCAGATGACGCAGACTGGGGGGTGGTGGGGACTGGAGGTGTTTCACAGGGAGGGAGGACAATAGAGCCACGGTGTGTTCCAGAAATGTGGAGAGATGTAGGGCCTACAGGAGTTCATGGAGATGGCGAGGTTGGGAGGGATGGAACAGTATACACAGATAAGAATGTTGGTAGGATGGAGTGGTTTACACAGACAGGAGTGTTTTAGGTTAATGGAGACGTTTAGAGAGAAAGTGGGTTGTGTCGACTGGAGGACCAAACAGAGATATGGATGGTAGTCATGGATGATGTTTATGGACACAGGAAGGTTTAGGTTCTGCAGATTCGTTAGATACGGAGGGTGTGGAGTCTGACAGATTTTCCAGAGGGCAGTAATTTGGGTTGGAGACAGGTTCACAGATAAGGGAGCATTAGTAACCTCCTCCAGAATGGTAAAAGTGGGAAGGGTTGTTGGGGAGGGTGACGTTTACACAGATAGAGGTGTAAGTGCTGGAGAAGGTTATGGAGATGAGTAGTTGATAGAGAGGCTTGAGGAGATGACATTAATATTGGGGTGCTAGTGATGGGAGGATGTTACACAGATAATGAGTCTTATAGGAACTGAAAGTCACATGATTTCGGGTTGGTTCTGCAGGTTGGGAGTTCTGCAGGGATCTGAGAGGCCTTTTGGGTCTCCCCAGATTGATTGTGTCTTTCGGACTGTAAGAGGCTTCATGTATACCGAAAAATTAAAGACAATGTGTACCTTCCTCTTTTTCCTGAACAGAGTGATGACACCTCTCACTGGCTAGGGATTCCTAAACCTGCCAGCTTTTCCCTTTACCCTAACAGGGACATACTGGATTCTTGAGATCACACTCCCATTTGCCAGTCATTCCTTTCCATTCAAACAGACTGACCCAATCGTGTTTAGTTATGATTTGGACATGCCGGTGTTGGACTGGGGTGGGCAAAGTTAATAATCACACAACACCAGATTTAAGGCCATCGGGTTTATTTGCAAGCACTAGCTTTCGAAGCACTGCTTCTTCATCAGGTGGATGTGGAGCACAATCCTAAGGCACCGAATTTATAGCAACAGGATGGCAGTGTAATGGAATGAAATATTAAACAAGCTTAGATTAAGTCTTTCATCTTTTAGAGTGACCATTATCGCTTCCAAATCTAGCACTTTCAAATACCGAGGGACCTCGGTTATCCAAATATCAATTAACCTAATATCAGATTATCCAAAGGAGATTTCGAGGTCCCGATAGAAACATTACATCAAAGAGCTCTTTCAAACCTGATTTTGTTTTGTTTTGTTAACACTGATTAAAATCGACCTCAGCTGACTGAAATGGTGCCGAGAACAGTCCTGGACATCGAGCCCAGACACCATCTCCAAATGAATGACCTCCCATCCTCTCTCCCTCTCGCCACAATTCCCCTGGAGTTCTATATAGGGGTGAATCCTAAACCCCCCTTTCCCATATATTCTCTAGAACAGTGTCCTGTACAGGACGGAAATGTTGCAGTAAAAAGTTGTTTGTGGCTGTCTGAGCGTGTGTGTGCATGTGTGTGTGTGCTATTTGAAGACGTACCCCACCAAAGGCAGTAGATATCTCATTACTGGTTTCCACTCCAGCTGCCCAGAAGGAGGAGGGGATGAACGGGGGCAGGGGGCCGGTGAGACGGGCGTGAACATGGATTGGATGGTGGGTGTGGTGGGCAGGCTGAGGATGATGTCGAAGGTGTTTAGGAAGTAGAGGCAGGCGGCGGGTGGAGGGTGGTGTCAGAAGATTTTGGGGGCAGGGTCACTGTTGGGTGGGTTTGGGGCAGTTGGGTTGGCGACATTTAGGGGCAGGTGAGGGCGGTGTTGGATGTGTTTGGGGGTCTGGCAGGGCGTGGGGCCTCGCTCATGGCTTGCTGTTGCCTCGTCACCTGAACAGGGTGCAGACTGGACTGAAAACTCTGAGCCCCAAAAGGAAAGGCATTTAATCAATTAACCGGATAATCAATTATCCGAACAAAACATCGCCCGCCCATCACGTTCAGATAATCGATGTTCCTCTGTAAACCATCTGAACTAAAACCTGGTGTTGTATGATTTTTACCATCACTCAATCAACCCCTGCTCGATCCTGCTGGATGGCTCCAATTTGACCCACTTCCAGTTTAAGACCTAAATCTGTCAACCTGTCAGATATTTTCCATTAGTATGTTAAAACAAAGGCTGTTGTGGTCACTAGATGTAATGTGCTCTCCGAATGATACTTAAGTCACTTGCCTGACCTCATTTCCTGAGGGGACGTCCAGTGTTGCATCCACCTGAGTAGAGTAGAACCCTCTACGTCTTGGTTTAGGAAACTTTCTTAGACATTTTTGACAAATTCCACTCATTACGGGCTTTTTACACTCTGGGTGACCCAGTCAATCCAGGGAAGTTAACATCTCCAACCAATACTACTTTATTATTTTTATAGGTACCTGCAATCTCACTACACATTTGCCCCTCTCATACCCGCTGGCTATTTGAGGGTCTATAACACAATCCCAGCAGACTGATCACCCCCTTTTTGTTTCTAACTTTTAAATATATGGACTCATTTGATGACTGCTTAACAGTATTGTCCCAAAGCACTGTTGTTATGTCCTTCATTATCAAAATGACAACTCCCCTTCCTCACTTACTTGTCCTTCTTGGAACACTGAGCTGCCAGTCCTGCCCTTCTCTCAACCATGTTTCTGTTATGGCTGTAATATCCCAGTTCCCAGAGCCAATCCATGAACTGAGCTCGTCTGCCTTACCAGTCAGGCCTCGTGTGTTGAAATAAATGCCTTTTAAACCAAAATTCTTTTCCCTCAAATATCTGTGCCCCCGGATATCCTGAATAGGTAACTTGATCTTGATGGCTGATGAATTTCCTCTGACTTTCCGAAGGTCCCTCTCTTACTTAGAGTCACAATTCCCTGCCAAAGTAATTGAAATCCTCCTGGGTAACACGAGGAAATCTCCTCCTTGGGATACTGGTGCCCCTCTGATTCAAGTGTAAACCATCCCTTTGTACAGGTCATCTCTACCCCAGAAGAGACTCCAATGATACAAGACTGAAAATCCTGCCCGCAACACCAGCTCCACAAGCCACACATCCATCCGGCCTCTCTTTCTATTTCTATCGTTACTGGCACGTGGCAATGGGAATAATCTGGAGATCATTAATGTCAATATCCGGCTTTTTTAACTTCTCACCTAACCCCCTGTACTCCTTTCTCAGGACCCCATCCCTTTGTCTACCCCTGTCATGTGGATTGATATGCACAATGACCTCTTGCTGTTCACCCTCCCCTTCAGAATGTTCAGTAACCGCTCAGAGACATCCTTGACCTGGCACCCAGGAGGCAGCACACCATCCTGGGGTCGCTTCTGCAGCCAAACAACCTCCTGCCTGTCCCCCACATACCTGGGTCTCCCATCAGTGTTGCGATCATTAGAGAGGATCTGGCAAACATATACTGAGAGAACTATCTACAGTTGGGTCCATATTAGGAAAGGGGAGTATTATAAAGTGATGCAGTGAGAATGCAGAGCCAGTGTGCTCCTTGAAGAGTGAATAGTGAAGGTATCAAGTCCATCTAATACTGATCAAGTGATATCGTGATTTTGATAAAGAAAATACAGTGCAATAAAATCAGGTGAAGCCCTTCACAAGTATAGAGAGTGCGAGTGGGTTTGTCGAAAATGAGGGACAAACAATGGTCAAGAAATATGTTTGGCAGATACGATTGCCGAAAAAAACACAGGTATTTTATGAGCATCGTGAGAGTAAGTGGATTCCCAGCGAAAGAGGGAGGCCTGCGAGAAACCAAAGGGACAATCTGTGCATGGAGCCAGAGGAAGTAGGTGACGTCCTCAAATGAATACTTCCCCTTGGTATTCACACAGAAGAAAGGCATTGTGGCCGGGGATTTTAGTAGGGATGGTAAGTTTCCAGAACATGTTAAGATCAATAAGGAGGAGGTATTAAATATTTTCACAGGCATAAAGGTGGAGAACTCCCCAGTGCTCAATGAAATGTATCCCAGGCTGCTATGGGAGGTAAGGGATGAGATTGCTGGGGCCCTGGTGGATATATTTAATACTTTGCTGGCCACAGATGAAGTTCCGAATGACTGGAGGATAGCTAATGTGGTTCCTTTGTTCAAGAAAGGCAGTAGGTATAGGACAGGTAATTGCAGAGCAGATAGTCTGACTGCAGTTGGGGGGGGGGCGAGGAATTGGGAACAATTCTGAGGGACAGGATGGATCAATAGCTGGAAAGGCAGGGATCGATAAGTGATAGTCTGCATGATTTTGTAAGAGTAAGATAATGTCTGATGAAATCAACTGAGATTTCTGTGAAATCTCGATTGAAGATATTGATGAGGGCCGTACAGATGTTATGGTTTACATGGAATTCATAAAGGCCTTTGACAAGGTCCCTCGTGGAAGGCTAGTCCAGAAGGGAAGAGACTGGCATCAAAGGCAAGTTGGCAAATTTGATCGAAAATTGTTGGAGGGTTAGTTTTGTGATTGAAAGCCTTTGCCCAGTTGATGTAACAAAGGGATCTGTGCAGAAGCCATTGCTGTTCATTATGGGCATTTATAACTCTGATGTGAAAGCAGAAGGTATCATTATTAGGTTTGCAGATGACATGAAAGGTAAGGGTGTTGTCCACAGTGAGGGGGATGGTCTCAGGCTATAATCTGAAGGTTGAGGCTGGGACAGCATTTCAACAGAGTAATTTCAATTGATAAACAGGCAAGAGCACAGCAGGCAATGAGGTAATACGCATCAATTAAACTGCATTTACTTTGATGTGAAATGCCTCACAGGTAAGGCAGATGAACACACGGCATGGATGGGAATATGGGACTGGGAAATCACAGCAATTACAGAAACAAAGCTGAGGGAGGGACAGGAGTCGCAGATCATTGTTCCAGAGGACAGATTCAACAGGAAGGATAGAAGTGGAGGCAAGAGAGTAGGGGGAGTGGATTTTTGATCAGTGAAAACATCACTGCAGCACTGAGAGAGGATATTCCTGGGGATCACCCAGTGAAGCTATGTTAGTGAAACTGAGAAATAAGAATTAATAATCAGTTTGATATGACTGTACTACAGGCCCACAGTAGTCAGCGGGAAATTGAGCAGCAAATACGTCGGAGATCTCAGATATCTGTAAGAATGCTAGCGTTGTAATGGTCGGTGATTTTAACTTTCTAAACATAGACTGGGACTGCCATAATATTCACAGCTTGGATGGGAGGCATTTGTTCAGTGTGCACAAGAAAACTGTCTCAGTCAGTATGTAACTGGTCCGACTGGAGAAAGGGGTGAAACCTGACCTCCCTTCGGGAAACAAGGGTGAGAAAGGGGATGAAGTGTTTGTGGGGAGCACTTTGGCAAGGTCACCACAATTCTATTAGTTTGAAAATAGCGATGGAAAAGGACAGGCCTGGTCCACAAGTTAAAGATCAAAAATGGCCTTG